>NC_060198.1:9499689-9787115 GCF_021184085.1 Oncorhynchus gorbuscha
TTTGTATTTACGTTAGTTTTTTCATTAAACATGGATCGCAATCTACACGCTGCAGTTTGGTCCGACTCTCCTTCACGACACCTAGAAAACCGTTACAGAATCACCCACCACCAACGGACCAAGCAGCGTGTTAACAGGCAGGAGCCACAGGAGAGGCAACAGAGGCAGCAGGAGCAGCAGCAGCTGCAGTGGGAGAGGCTGCACCACCTGGAGAAATGGACATGGGAGGACGAACTGGACGGTAAAGGACCCTGGGCTCAGCCTGGAGAATATCGCCGCCCCAAGGAAGAACTGGAGGCGGTGAAAGCTGAGAGGCGCAGATATGAGGAGGCAGCACGGCGTAGCGGATGGAAGCCTGAGAATCAGCCCCAAAAATGTATTGGGGGGGGGCTCAGGGAGAGTGTGGCAGAGTCAGGAGTCAGACCTGAGCCAACTCTCCCTGTTTATCGTGAGGAGCCGGTGTTGGAGGTGAGAGCGAAACAGAGACTGTGAAGGAGTTAATGGGGAAATTGGAGGAGAGAGAAATGAGGGAGTTGCTGTGTTGGTGCTTTTTGCATGGAATTCGCCCGACGGAACGTGTTGGGGATTTGATGGCACCTGGGTTAGCGCTCCATACTAGTCCTGAGGTGCGTGTTAGTCGGCTGGTGAAGTTGGTGCCAGCCTCACGCACCAGGCCTCCTGTGCACATCCCTAGCCTTGCACGTCCTGTGCCAACACTGCTCTCAAGATCTCCAGTACGCCTTCACGGTCTAGCCCATCCTGTGCCACCTCCACACTCCAGTCCTCCGGTAGCAGCTCCCCGCACCAGGCTTCCTGTGCGTGTCCTCGATCCAGTACCACCAGTTCCAGCACCACGCACCAGGCCTTCAGTGCGCCTCGCCTGTTCAGCGCAGCCAGCGCTTTTCTCCTCTCCTGCGCTGCCGGAGCCTCCCACCTGTTCAGCGCAGCCAGAGACTTCCTCCTCTACAGCGCTGCCGGAGCCTCCCGCCTGTTCAGCGCAGCCAGATCCTTCCTCCTCTACAGCGCTGCCGGAGCCTCCCGCCTGTTTAGCGCAGCCAGAGCCTTTCTCCTCTCTGCCGGAGCCTCCCGCCTGTTCAGCGCAGCCAGAGCCTTCCTCCTCTACAGCGCTGCCGGAGCCTCCCGCCTGTTCAGTGCAGCCAGAGCCTTCCTCCTCTACAGCGCTGCCTGAGCCTCCCGCCTGTTTAGCGCAGCCAGAGCCTTTCTCCTCTCCTGCGCTGCCGGAGTCTCCCGCCTGTTCAGCGCAGCCAGAGCTGCCAGCCTGCATGGAGAGGCCAGAGCTGTCAGTCTGCATGGAGCAGCCAGAGCTGTCAGTCTACATGGAGCAGCCAGAGCTGCCAGTCTGCATGAAGCAGCCAGTCTGCATGGAGCAGCCAGAGCTGTCAGTCTACATGGAGCAGCCAGAGCTGTCAGTCTGCATGGAACAGCCAGAGCTGTCAGTCTGCATGGAGCAGCCAGAGCTGTCAGTCTGCATAAAACAGCCAGTCTGCATGGAGCAGCCAGAGCTGTCAGTCTACATGGAGCAGCCAGAGCTGTCAGTCGGCAAGGAGATGTCAGTCTGCAAGGAGATGTCAGTCTGCAAGGAGCCGCCAGTCTGCAAGGAGCCGCCAGTCTGCCCAGTGCCGCCAGTCTGCCCAGCGCCGCCAGTCTGCCCAGCGCCGCCAGTGCTGCCAGTCTGCCCAGCGCCGCCAGTGCCCCCAGTCTACCCAGCGCCGCCAGTCTGCCCAGCGCCGCCAGTCTGCACAGCGCCGCCAGTCTGCCCAGCGTCGCCAGTCTGCCCAGCGCCGCCAGTCTGCCCAGCGGCGCCAGTCTGCCCAGCGCCGCCAGTGCCGCCAGTCTGCCCAGTGCCGCCAGTCTGCCCAGCGCCGCCAGTCTGCCCAGCGCCGCCAGTCTGCCCAGCGTCGCCAGTCTGTCAGGATCAGTTAGATCCACCAGTCAGCCAGGATCCACCAGTCTGCCAGGATCTGCCAGAAGTGCCAGCCAGCCAGGATCCGCCAGAAGTGCCAGTCGGCCAGGATCTGCCAGTCAGCCAGGATCCGCCAGTCAGCCAGGATCTGCCAGTCAGCCAGGATCCACCAGTCAGCCAGGATCCGCCAGTCAGCCAGGATCCGCCAGTCAGCCAGGATCTGCCAGATCTGCTAGTCAGCCAGGATCCGCCAGAAGTGCCCGTCGGCCAGGATCTGCCCGTCGGCCAGGATCTGCCCGTCGGCCAGGATCTGCCCGTCGGCCAGGATCTGCCAGTCGGCCAGGATCCGCCAGTCAGCCAGGATCCGCCAGTCAGCCAGGATCTGCCAGATCTGCTAGTCAGCCAGGATCCGCCAGTCAGCCAGGATCTGCCAGAACCACCAGCCAGCCAGGATCTGGTAGATCCATCAACCTGCCTGAGCTTCCTCTCACTCCTGAGCTTCCTCTCACTCCTGAGTTTCCTCTCTCCCGAGCTTTCTCTCACTCCCGAGCTTTCTCTCACTCCCGAGCTTCCCCTCAGTCCCGAGCTGCCTCAGTCCCGAGCTGTCCTTCAGTCCCGATCTGCTCCTCAGTCCAGTGGGGTTCTGGGTGAGGACTACTAGGCCAGGGTCGGCGGCAAGGGTGGTCTATCCAGGGACGCGAGGAGAGGGGACTAAGACATTGACTGAGTGGGTTCCACGTCCCGCGCCGGAGCCGCCACCATGGACAGACGCCCACCCGGACCCTCCCTATTGTTTTGAGGTGCGTTCGGGAGTCCGCACCTTAGGGGGGGGTTCTGTCACGCCCTGGTCTAAGTATTTTGTGTTTTTCTTCATGTATTGGGTCAGGCCAGGGTGTGGCACGGAGTTTTTGTATCGTGGTGTGTTTTGTCTTGCGGTTTTGGTGTGTATGTATTTGGGATTGTAGCTAGTGGGGTTATCTAGCAAAGTCTATGGCTGTCTGGAGTGGTTCTCAATCAGAGGCAGGTGCTTATCGTTGTCTCTGATTGGGAACCATATTTAGGCAGCCATATTCTTTGAGTTTGTCGTGGGTGATTGTCCTTAGTGTCTTTGTTCCTGTTGCTTTATTTAGTTGACAAGTATAGGCTGTTTCGGTTTTCATTACGTTTATTGTTTTGTAGTGTTTTGTGTTTATTTGTATTTACGTTAGTTTTTTCATTAAACATGGATCGCAATCTACACGCTGCAGTTTGGTCCGACTCTCCTTCACGACACCTAGAAAACCGTTACAATATCCACAGTAAAACAAGTCTTATATCGAGATAACCTGAAAGCCGTTCAGCAAGGAAGAAGCCACTGCTCCAAAACCGCCATAAAAAAAGCCAGACTGCGGTTTGCAACTGCACATGGGGAGAAGATCGTACTTTTTGGAGAAATGTACTCTGGTCTGATGAAACTGGTGCACTTCACAAAATAGATGGCATCGTGAGGTAGGAAAATTAGGTGAATATGTTGAAGCAACATCTCAAGACATCAGTCAGGAAGTTAAAGCTTGGTCGCAAATGGGTCATCCAAATTGACAATGACCCCAAGCATACTTCCAAAGTTGTGGCAAAATGGCTTAAGGACAACAAAGTCAAGGTATTGGAGTGGACATCACAAAGCCCTGACCTCAATCCTATAGAAAATGTGTGGGCAGAACTGAAAAAGTGTGTGCGAGCAAGGAGGCCTACAAACCTGACTCAGTTACACCAGCTATGTCAGGAGGAATGGCCCAAAATTTACCCAACTTATTGTGTGAAGCTTGTGGAACGCGACCTGAAATGTTTAACCCAAGTTAAACAATTTAAAGGCAATGCTACCAAATACTAATTGAGTGTATGTAAACTTCTGACCCACTGGGAATGTGATGAAAGAAATAAAAGCTGAAATAAATCAATTTCTCTAGTATTATTCTGGCATTTCACATTCTTAAAATGAAGTGGTGATCCTAACTGACCTAAGACATGGAATTTATACTCAGATTAAATGTCAGGAATTGTGAAAACTGAATTTAAATGTATTTGGCTAAGGTGTATGTATGTAAACTTCCGACTTCAACTGTATATGGAATCAGGAATATCAACACTTTGTATTTCTTAAGTAAACAAAAATGAACTACATTATGGTTGGTGTCTCATTTTCCCGCTGTACTGAAACTGAACCGAACCGTAACCCCAAAACCGCAATAGGTACCAGCGAACCGTGGATCTGGTGGACCTTTACAGCCCTAGTGGGCAGCCGGACCGACTTGTTTTGATTCAACCCAGATTTAGTATATTCACTTTAATGTGTTTACCTACCTACTGCTCTCCCTTTTACCTAACTCTCATCGACCTCCCTCCAAGCCAAGGTCAGCAATGCTGAGAGGAAAGTGAATTACATGGGAACGCAAACACACACACGTAATGACAGTCACGAGGTAAGATCTGGCTGTTTGCGTTCTCTCTCATCGCCAGCGAAGCTGAACACTATAAAACGTGCAAGAGTACCAAATACTAATTGGGTGCATGTAAACTTCTGACCCACTGGGAATGTCATGAAAGAAAGACATGCTTAAATAAATCAATTTCTCTGGTATTGTTCTGACATTTCACATTCTTAAAATAAAGTGGTGATCCTAACTGACCTAAGACAGGGAATTTATACTCGGATTAAATGTCAGGAATTGTGAAAAACTGAGTTTAAATGTATTTGGCTAAGGTGTATGTATGTAAACTTCAACTCTACCTTGTTTAACATTAGTTTTAGGTCATTTTTGCCTGTTTAACTAGCTGGCAAGTTAGATTATTACGATTCAAACATCTAGCTGATAATTATGAAATCAAACTTTTGCTTTGTGTATATCTTGTTTTGTCTATCGTTGCCATTGTCCTGCAGTGTGAGATAAAAGAGTAGGGGAAGTGCTTCTCAAATGTAATGTTTTATGCATTCTCTCTCGTCCTCACAAGAACGTAGTCAAGAGAACATCGTTGGAGCATGAGAGTGTGGAGCATGGTAGTACACATATCGAGAAACACCCATTGGCACTGATGAGTTTGGGTTCTGTGACTCGTCCTCCACACTTTCTCCTTATGTTATTGCCCTTCTATAATTGCGGTTGCCATGGCGCTCATTTCTAATAGCAAGACTAAACAAAATAATATACACTCTTAGTTTGTTTCGCTCTCTCTCAATTAAATTTCAATTTAAGGGATTTATCTCTCTGAATCTGTCAGTCTCATTGTCTTTCTTTCATTCTCTTTCTGAATCAATCATCCTCTCTCCCTCTCTCTCTCTGCCAGTCTTTTTATATCTGTGATACTCCTCAGGGGCATTCTGATCTGAATAAATGTTTGCGATTAGAGTGGAGGCTGTCTGGTGGGTTAGGCTGCAGAGACGAGAGAGACAAGCGACAGTCACTTTTCAGCCTCAAATGAGTCTTGGTCTACACCCTCAGTCTGTCATGCTGAGTTTGGAACGTTGGTTTTCTTAGTGTCAACGGTAGCATCCCAAATGGCACCCTATTGCTTTTAAAGTAGGCTACACAACTTCAATGGGCCCTGGTTAAACGTTGTGCACTATAAAGGGAATAGCATGCCATTTGGGAGGCACCCAAAGGACTGAGGAAATAGATCTTGTCTTTCTATTCGTACTCTCCCCTGTGTCTTCAGTTCAACACAGCTGCCCAAGATGGCGGTGCAGATTTCTGTAGCCAAACCTTTTAAAGCAGATTATCCAGAGTTCACAGTCACTCCTCATTCAACCTCTCCTTTGATTTTATTACCATGATGACCCACTTACACCCCTTCTTCATTGGGGAGGCCTCCTGGGCTGCCATCTTCCCCCCTTCCACCATGACCTTACCTGGGGCGTCTCTGAGCTGATCCCATCCCAGGCTGGATGCTTTGAAGTGGGGGTTAGAGAGTTGTTGAAGTGGAAGGCTGCTTTGATCTCCACTGGTGTTTTTTTGTGAACGTACAGAGCATAGAGACTCTGCCAAGCCCTGCTTCCTCTTTCTGACCCTACACCTTCTAACTATCATCAACTAACACTTACTCTCTCTCTCGCACGCACGCACACACACGCACGCACACACACGCGCACACACACGCACACACGCACACGCACACACTGTTCCCACATACCAATTACCCCACTAATACAGTAGTTCAGTTTACTCTGTTTACTTACCCTTCAGGGCCCCTCTCTGCCAAGCAAACACCAATACAATTGTATTGACCCAGTACTGTCAGAGTTGATGCACTTTATTACTCTCTGTGAAACTATTTACACTCTTTCATGATGTGATTGACTCTAGTGGTTGAGGACGGTGGAGTAATTGTGAGGACTGCCAATATGTTTTCCCTCCTCCTTGTTGAAACCCCAGTAACAACTGAGGTAATAAAAAAGAGAAATTGCGTACTTAAGCTGAGCGAGGAGCTGAGAGTTCTCAGATGTGCCTGCCCCACTCACAATGTACCTTTTTATGGAGTTGGATCTGTACTGTAGGAGCCTACAGAGTAAGTGGTTGCAGTTGGAGCTTGCCAGAGATGATAGCCCAGCGCCGTTGTTTGTTTAGAGAATGAGTTCACCAACTGGTGTCCGGGTCCCCAATGCTCCGGTGACGTGGAGGAGGAGGCTGTCAACGGCCTGGATCGAGACCAGAGGGACGTTTAGAGCCTCGTCTAGCCTCATATCTCCACACTGCAGATGGGGGCCAGAGCGCGTCGCCCCTCTCATTATGCAAGCAGGATATGCACACACAGGCACGGATGCAGATACCCTTCTCTGAGTGGATAGAGGCAGTAACCGTACGCATATTCATGAGCTCTCTGACATGAACACACTGGAACTGTAAAGGCCACTCTCTGAGATAGTACTCATCATCAACAGAGGAAATACTAGAGCAGGATGATGAGGATGGTCAACCTTAAACTTCATCAACACTGTGAGATGAAGGTCACAACAACTATTTTAGGGGGGGGTTCAACTCAAAGTTTTTAAACAAATGAACATCCTTTCTGGCTTAGTGCTGTCTCCAATATCACAAATGTCACACTCAATCTCTTGAAGTTGAACACAATGTCCCAGCACAGGAAGCATTCAACAGACCAATCAGCTTGTCTCCTAACCCGCATTGCATTAGCTCCCAGAATTCGTCTTCCAACTCGTCACACCCCTCAGAGAGAGGCAGCCGAAAACAATTGTCTACCCCCCCCCCCCCCATTTGAGGCGTAGCCCTCTGTTAATTTCCCATGGCGTGGGCCCTTTGTTTAAAGGTCTCTAATGGAGAAGCAGAGAGAGGCAGATCAGCCTCAGTGCACTCATCCAACCCAACGCAAACCAGCAAATCAGACAGACTGACTGACAGGGGAATTTGGCTCTGGCTACAGAAGCCCTCCCCGTTTCGCCAGAGGAATTGAGGTAGAGAGGAAATGAGGAAGAGAGGAAATGAGGAAGAGAGGAAACGAGGTAGAGAGGAAACGAGGTAGAGAGGAAACGAGGTAGAGAGGAAATGAGGTAGAGAGGAAATGAGGAAGAGAGGAAATGAGGAAGAGAGGAAATGAGGAAGAGAGGAAACGAGGTAGAGAGGAAATGAGGAAGAGAGGAAAGGAGGGAGCAGAGGAGGAACTGTCTGCTGACCTGTAGAGTAAAAGTCTGGAAGGACTTGCCATGTGTTCCACTTTAGACGTTATGCCTTATTACAGGGCAGACTGTAGACTTTTCTCTATGGATTGATTGGTTAGTCGAACGACTGAGGGGATACTCGAGCCTGTGCCTTTGTCCTGGAGTGGCACTGGGCTGAAATGGCATCACGACCTATGTGCCGGCCTGTATCTATCAGTGTCTGGGATTGGGCTCCTTGCACTTCTGTTCAGGCATCGTTTGCCACCCCAGCCATTACCAATGTGTTTCTCTACCACTTCACTTTTAGCCACTTTTGTGGAAAATGCAAATCACCAATGGCGCGATATTGAATCTCAAATGGGCTTTTCACATGGGTATTTATGAGACCCTGCTGACTCCAACCCCTGGGGAAGTTATATCGCGCATTTGTCCTCTCAATTTTTGGATAAAATCGACTGTGACTCCATTGAAATACATTATTCAAGCAGAGAGAGGTTTTTAGCTGGGGAAACTGAAAAGGAAAGGGGATTGATTCACTGTGGGTTCAAATGTATTCACCAAGAAGGTCTGTGTTGTGTGTTTGATACAGTATCTTCATTCTGTCTCATGTGGGTTTAGGGTAATGCCCGGTATGAGCTGTTTGCTACGAGAGCTGCGTTCAAGAAAGCTCTTGGACCGATTTACTGGTCAGAACTTCTCTAAAAGCACTATGTCTGTGTCATGATGTTTGAATTCTGTCTCATGTATGTTGATGCGTAGCAGGTGCTATATGTAGGCCTATGACACGAGAGCTGCATTCCAATAGGGTGAGGCTTGCGAGTTCAGTCATGCTGTTTGGGTTATTATCTCGTAATTCAGTGGTCTTGAGCGATACAGATGCTGCGTTCAAGGAAGGTGATATGAGGCTACGTGTTTAGTAATGCTGGTCACGTACTATTTATTTAGGTAGTGCAGAGGCTGTTCAAAACCTCATCTGTATAAATGATGAATAATGTTTTTTTGGTAGACCGTCGGTCGCTAGGACTGCTAACTCGTTGCTGTGGGCTAGAGGCCAGGGGATTGGTGCTGTGAGAGTCAGCCAAATGCAGAGTGGATGGTGGTGAGAGGATAGGTTTGACACACACACACTGACACACACACTCTTCTCACAGACACACACACTGACACACTCTCTCCTCACAGACACACACACACACTGACAGACTCTGTCTCCGCAGACACACTGACAGACTCCTCACAGATACACACACACACACACTGACAGACTCTCTGTCACATTCTGACCTTAGTTCCTTTATTTTGTCTTTGTGTTAGTTTGGTCAGGGCGTGAGTTGGGGTGGGTAGTCTATATTCTTTTTTCTATGTTGTACTTCTGTGTTTGGCCTGATATGGTTCTCATTCAGAGGCAGCTGTCGATCGTTGTCTCTGATTGAGAATCATATTTAGGTAGCCCGTTTTCCCCATTTTAATTGTGGGTGATTATTTTCTGTTTAGTGTATGTCACCTTACAGAACTGTTTAGTTTAGTTTCATTATCTTTGTTATTTTGTTTAGTGTTCTGAGTTTAAATAAATATGAACATGGACACTTACCACGCTGCGCATTGGTCCGATATTTCATACTCCTCGTCAGAGGAAGACGGATTACGTTACACTCTCCTCACAGACACTAACAGACTTTCTCTTCACAGACACACACACACACACACACACACACACACACTGACAGACTCTCTCCTCACAGACACACACACACACACACTGACAGACTTTGTCTTCACAGACACACACACACACACACTGACAGACTCTCTCCTCACACACACACACACACACACACACACACACACACACACACACACACACACACACACACACACACACACACACACACACACACACACACACACACACACACTGACAGACTCTCTCCTCACAGACACACACACACACACCCCATAATGGAAACGCTGTCAGCCTCCACATACAGAGTTTTAAGCAATGCCAGTGTGTGTGTGTGTGTGTGTGTGTGTGTGTGTGTGTGTGTGTGTGTGTGTGTGTGTGTGTGTGTGTGTGTGTGTGTGTGTGTGTGTGTGTGTGTGTGTGTGTGTGTGTGTGTGTGTGCGTGTGCGCGTGCGCGTGCATGTGCGTGTCAGACTCCATGGAGAGCGTGATGTTGTAACGTGTAAGCCCCACTAATGCTGTGACTGTCACTTTCCCAAACAGAGTATATACAGGAATCGTTTTAACCAACTCTCAGAATGTGTGATAGATCCATAGAAATAGAATGACTAGATCCATAGAAATAGATTGACTAGATTCATAGAAATAGAATAACTAAATAATACTTTTGAAATAGTAATGCTATTTCTATTATATCTGGGACAATATCTACAAAACCTCTCAGAGTAGGAGTGCTGATCTAGGATTAGTTTAGCCTTTTAGATCAAAAGGAATAAGATTATAAGGACAGGTGGGGGACCTGATCCTAGATCAGCGCTCCTACTCTGAGACTCTTTGTGGATACAGGCCCTGTGTTGTAACAACTCTTGTTCAGACCTGTACCGACTATACTTGAGTGCATCACTGTCCTGGAGTGACTCAGCAGAACACCTGATAACCTGGACTCATTCAGCTGAGAACAACCAGGAGGAAAAGAGAGAGCAGAGAGAGGAGCAGTAAGATGTATCAGCACAGTGGAGCTAATATGTTCCACACAATATGTTCTACACAAGCTAATGGCTGCCTCTCTCTCTCCAACCAATCTCTACTACAACCACCATCCTTCCGTCTCTCTACCACCAGCATCCTTCCTTCTCTCCTCTGCCTCCATCTTTCTCTCTACATCCGCCTTTCCCTTCTCCCCCTCTCACCCCCTCCCCCTGGGGATGCTGCTGACACAGCCCTCTTGGCTGTCCTCCATGTTTCTGTGCTTAACCCCCAGGCTCATCTCCTGCTGATCCCCCTGTAGGGCTGATCACCTCTGTGGCTCTGCTGTCCCACACCACTACTAAATCCCCCTGGGTGTACTCTGGCTGGGCCACCGGCCAGGGAGGTATTCATGTTGGAGTCATCATTGTGTTGGTTGACACTGGTAGTGGATGCCCTGCGTGACACGGGAGGATGAGACGGGGTAGTGACTCTTTTGCATTGGGATGATGTCGCAGATGTCATGTCCCTGTTAATCTGGAAGTCCTCGCTTCTCAGTTGACTTGGTGCTCTCTCTTCTGTTTCCGTCTGCACTTCTCTTTTTCTAATAACCACATCTACTTAGGGATAGACATTTCGGGTCAATTTTGCTGCCGACTAACTGATCATCAACAAACTGTAAAAATAAAAAAAAATAAAAAAAATTAAAACGACGTGATCGACACATCAGAGCAATGGGAGTCGTTCAAAGACTGGAAGGCAGGCAACAAGCTTAGGCCCAAAATTAGTCCATAGAAACTAGGGATGCACAATATATCGGTAAGCATATCGGAATCGGCCGATATTAGCTAAAAATGGCAACATCGGCGTCGACCCGATGTCTAGTTTAACGCCAATGTGCAAAACCGATGTCGCCTAAGCTGACGTGCATACCTGTATAACGTAGGTAGATGATGTAATGACGCCACGAAAAATATAGCTCTACACAGCATTCCTAACCTCGCCCACAATGTCTGCTGTGTGGATCGAGCAGTCAACAAGTCGGCAAAATCCATTCAAGCCAAGATAATGTCATTCGTTGCCCTTGACAATCAACCGTTCTCTATCGTGGATGACGTTGGATTTCGCCGACTGGTCGAGCACCGGTACACACTACCAAGTAGGCGCTATTTTTCAGATGTTTCCCTACCGTAGTTACACGGTATTGTTGAAACTCACATCCATGAGCTACTCGCTATGGGCGTCACTGCTATTAGCTTCGCTACTGACATTTGGACCAGCGATGTCAACCTCATGAGCAGGCTGAGTCTGACAGCACGGTGGGTCGACGTGGATTTTGTACTGAGGAAAGCCGCATGCTCAAGAATGTGCTGGTTCTCATACCGCTGTTGCCATTTCAATGGCATTTGAGAACATGTTTGAAACTTGGAAACATGAACACACTCCTCGCGCCATTTGAACAACTGACTGGAGAAATAAGCTCATCAACTGTGTCTGCAGAAGACATGATACCCTCTGTCATGGCAATGAAAAGCTGCTCAACAAAACCACCTACCCAGACCGCCGGGTTAAAAGTTGTAAAGGTACTCTACAAGAGGCTGTGGTTTTCTCTCTGTGTCGCCACCATGCTCTATGCTAGGTACAAGGACCGCTACTCCGATGCAGACAAGAAACAGGGTTTATGTGAAATGTTACAGACACAGCTGGACAAGACGGAAACGGACACAGTGGCAGAGCGCATTAGAAGAGAGGTCGCGGACAGACAGACAGCTGAAACGTCACTTCTTGACATGTATGATGAAATCCTGGTTAAGACTGAACAAATGAACAACGAAACGGCACAGCAAGTAGGCCTAACTGAAATAAATTGGTATTGATGATGTTTTACTGGAATTGGGGACATACGTAAATGCCGACAAAATCACTTTTTGGTCAGTGTGTGTGTGTGGGTGTGTTTCAACTATTTAACTGAACTAGAATGCTGAAAAGGCCGCAATAAATGTAAATATCGGTTACCGGGATCGTCTTTCTTTTGGCAAGGAAAATATTGGATATCGGTGTCATGTCAGTGCATCCCTAATAGAAACGCATTGGACTTATTTTGGCGAGAGTGAAACCTCTCGTTTCACCTCTTCCTCTAATACTATGCATGGATACAAGGACCAGACATTTTTCATTTTTCATTCATCTTCATCATGGAACAGAGCAAGCCTATCGTCTTACAGTCAAAAGGCTGTAGCCTATTATTTAACATGCAACTCCTGTAAATGAAGCAGCTAATAAAACTTCCTTTTCAAACATTTACCCAAAATGCAATTGGTGGAAAACCCAGTTCTAAACTGTGCAGCTAATGGAGCAGTTCCATTTGACAGAGATGACATCTCAATTAGAAACTTAGAAAGAGGGGGAATCTAATAGCAACTACTATAATGGGTTGCTAATGTGATTAGGATTGTGCCTTTGGCTGCTGGACAATGAAAGAAAGTTGATATGAAAACCAATAGAACAGGAGAGATCTGCTGGTTAATGGCATGAGGAAGTCTTTATAAAATAATTGCCTCCACGTTTCTATGGAGGTATTTTGGCTAGGCTACTTTGAAGCAAGGTAACGCATGCCTCATTATTTGAAGTGACGTAAACGTTCAAGTTTCAAACAATTATACTGCCTCAAGCTCACATTGTAAGATGGTGGGTGACGCGCTGATAGTCGACGGTAGGCAGGCTATAAGCGTTTGCATCCGAATGGCGAATGGGAGGCGCGCTTTACGGGTTGATATTGAGAAATAAAAAGGACTCCTTTTTAATCATGGACACCAATTTTTTTAACAAGCGATTGCATTTAGAATTGCTTTTTGTTGCTCAATGATTGGGCTTCCGAAAGCAGTTTTCACTGCAGTAAGTAGGCTATTCCTCTCCTCAAACTAGGCTCTGCATGCTGTGCACGTGTGACGAATAAGATGCATGACGACTAAGCGAAATACAAGCGTGCCAATTTAATCCTACAAAAGTATGAAAATGAACCTAAGCATTACCGGTCAAATGTATTTAAGGTGGCTAAGCGATGTAGCGGTTAACCTCCCTACATCTACTTCATTTCTGCTGTGTGGCTCTTTTTCTTTCTTAGCTTTTTTCGTTCCCACATTCCTCTCTTCCCACCACGGTTTTTGAACACCTGCTGAAATATTCAAATAAAACCACATTATTTCTCTCCTTTCTTGTGGATATTTCAGTCTCTTCCGGTGTGTTTCCTAACTGGGGATGTGAGGCTCCAGGTGTAGTGTTGTCTCTCGTGGAGCTAAATGTACTTTCTCTGTTCTGCCCACCTACTCTGTAATACGCCATGCATAACGTTACACATATAGAGAAGCCCTGCCAGGTGAGGTTAGATCTCTACTTCTCCATTCAACCTAAACACACACACACACACACACACACACACACACACGGTGCCCGAGATCATGTGTCTATGTACCACACCATCCCACCTCGCTTGAGAAGAGCTGGTTGGAAAATGGATTTGACCAGATTGCCCCTCGATTGCATCTGGCTTACTCATCCTAACATATCAAAAAATGTGTTGTGTGACATAGATGATTTGGACATGAAGCCCAAAAATGCTAATATAGTTAGCATTGACTTGCATTGGATTTGTGCCACAAACAAATGCTTAAAAGGTAGCATTTGATACATTGTCTTGGTAAACAAAACTAAAGCATGGATTGCTGTCTTACCTTGTCCATAGACTGCTTACAGGGTAAGGAAACCAATATGTCATTTAGTAATTGGGGTGAAATATCCCTTTAACCCAACCCCCTCTCTCCCTCTCTCTGTTGTGTCTATAGGTCCTCCCTGACATGTCCACATTGCCTTAAACAGAGCAACACCTTTGACCCCTTCCTCTGCATCTCACTGCCCATTCCCCTACGGCAAACCAGGTAAGCCACACCAGTCATAAAGCCACTGTGTGTGTGTGTGTGTGTGTGTGTGTGTGTGTGTGTGTGTGTGTGTGTGTGTGTGTGTGTGTGTGCGTGCGTGCGTGCGTGCGTGCGTGCGTGCGTGCGTGCGTGCGTGCGTGCGTGCGTGCGTGCGTGTGTGTGTGTGACATGTACACTTTTCATGTTACCAGTTCTCCCTTTTTGTGACAAGACACAGTGGAATATGATCAAGTGCTAAGCAGGGTGGGCGTTTCTGATGGATACACAACAGCTTGCTGGGATAGAGTATATATCGCATTGTCCCTCTCTATCTCACAGACAGTCTATCCACAGGGCCGGTATATACTGATGCTATTAACATGCTAGGTTGGTAGTAGACACTCTTATCCGATGCAACTTACCGCATTTGCATTACGGTATAACTCTTGTATAGCTCTTACATATCCAGTATATGACCTTAAAACCAAGAGACTGACTTCATGAATCCTCATCAGTTCAAGTGAGTCCCACACAGTTAGTGATTTTGGGACTCTGTTGTGCCCCCCCCCCCCCTCCCCTTTGGGAAGGATGTCATTCTCTCATGTCATTGTCCTCACTTACCGATGGCATATTCCCCTTATCGCCCTGCTGTCTCCAACTGAAATCTCAGTGAGATCTCAATAATGGTCGTGTCTTCTTACATCAGCAGGGGGTTAACTAACATCACCGGCTCTTACTTTGTACACCGCATCTCCGCCTCTCATCCAGTCTCGTCTCATCTCAGCATGTCTAACAACATCAACAAACCAGCGCTCACATCCTCCCCGTGTCTCTGCTCTTTGAGCTCTCTGTTAGCGACGACGACGACACTTCCTGAATAATGCATGATGGGAAAGCAGGAAGCCGGGGCGTCATCAGAGCTCCTGTCTCTCTGCCAGACTTTCCTCTATCCATCTCTCTATCTCTCCACCCCTTCTTCCCTCAACTGGGGCGGCAGGGTAGCCTAGTGGTTAGAGCGTTGGACTCGTAACCGGAAGGTTGCAAGTTCTAACCCCCGAGCTGACAAGGTACAAATCTGTAGTTAACCCACTGTTCCTAGGCCGTCATTGAAAATAAGAATTTGTTCTTAACTGACTTGCCTGGTTCAATAAAGGTCAAATAAAAAAATAAAAAACTGAGTCGTACCTCAAACCCGTGGCCTCAAATAGCGTTGAGTGCTCATCCCTCCATCCTTCCATTGCTCCACCTGTCATGCCCACATCTTCTGCACTAGCTAGCTCCTGTTGATTGTAGATAGGCATGCCTCAGCAGACACAGACAGGCTCCCTGTGGTGTTAATGCTAACACGTTATCATCGCCTTGCAGTCAGGCTTGCCCAGACAGACACTGTGGAGGGATAAGAGACCAGCACAGCAAGTGTAATGTCTATCTTTGTGTGTGTGCTTGTGAAGAACTGTCTGGAACAAGATTCTCTTTCTCCCTCTCCAGGTGTATGCGTGTGACCCTGGTGTTCGGTACTAAGGGTCAGAGGTATCTACGTGTCGGTCTGGCTGTGCCTCTCATCGGCTCCATCTCCTGCCTGCGTGCCATGGTTGCTGAGGAGGGCAAGACCACGCCAGACCAGGTAAGGGTGGCACACACATATGGTCAGTGGGCCAGACTTGTTAGCCTACTAAATCTTACAGGCCCTATCCTGCTCTATCCTATGTCTATGGGGTGTACATTCATTATTCCACTCATTCACTGTAACATTCTCGTGGTGAGTATCTCTGTCCGTTAATTACCATACCTCCCAGACAGAGGCTTTTTACCCGTTGTAACAGGATCATCATGGAAAGCCCTGCTGCTCTGACCGACAGAAAAAGGAAAATGAGGCAGAGAAAGAGAGGGGGCTAGACCAACAGAGAAAGAGAGAGGGCTAGACGGACAGAGAAAGAGAGGGGGCTAGACCAACAGAGAAAGAGAGAGGGCTAGACGGACAGAGAAAGGGAGAGGGGCTAGACCAACAGAGAAAGAGAGGGGGCTAGACCAACAGAGAAAGAGAGGGGGCTGGACCAACAGAGAAAGGGAGAGGGCTAGACGGACAGAGAAAGGGAGAAAGAGAGGGGCTAGACCAACAGAGAAAGAGAGAGGGCTAGACCAACAGAGAAAGAGAGAGGGGCTAGACCAACAGAGAAAGAGAGGGGGCTAGACCAACAGAGAAAGAGAGAGGGGCTAGAGAGGGCTAGACCAACAGAGAAAGGGAGAGGGGCTAGACGGACAGAGAAAGGCAGATGGGCTAGACCAACAGAGAAAGAGAGAGGGCTAGACCAACAGAGAAAGAGAGGGGGGCTAGACCAACAGAGAAAGAGAGGAGGGCTAGACGGACAGAGAAAGGGAGAGGGGCTAGACCAACAGAGAAAGAGAGGGGGGGCTAGACCAACAGAAAGAGAGGGGGCTAGACCAACAGAGAAAGAGAGGGGCTGGACCAACAGAGAAAGGGAGGGGCTAGACGGACAGAGAAAGGGAGAGGGGCTAGACCAACAGAGAAAGAGAGGGGGCTAGACCAACAGAGAAAGAGAGAGGGGCTAGACCAACAGAGAAAGAGAGGGGGCTAGACCAACAGAGAAAGGGAGGGGGCTAGACGGACAGACAAAGGGAGAGGGGCTAGATGGACAGAGAAAGGCAGATGGGCTAGACCAACAGAGAAAGAGAGAGGGGCTAGACCAACAGAGAAAGAGAGGGGGCTAGACCAACAGAGAAAGAGAGGGGCTAGACCAACAGAGAAAGAGAGAGGGCTAGACCAACAGAGAAAGAGAGAGGGCTAGACCAACAGAGAAAGAGAGAGGGCTAGACCACAGAGAAAGAGAGGGGCTAGACCAACAGAGAAAGAGAGGGGCTAGACCACAGAGAAAGAGAGAGGGGGCTAGACCAACAGAGAAAGAGAGGGGCTAGACCAACAGAGAAAGAGAGGGGGCTAGACCAACAGAGAAAGAGAGGGGCTAGACCACAGAGAAAGAGAGAGGGGCTAGACCAACAGAGAAAGAGAGGGGCTAGACCAACAGAGAAAGAGAGGGGGCTAGACGGACAGAGAAAGGGAGAGGGGCTAGACCAACAGAGAAAGAGAGGGGGCTAGACAACAGAGAAAGAGAGAGGGCTAGACGGACAGAGAAAGGAGGGGGCTAGACCAACAGAGAAAGGGAGAGGGGCTAGACCAACAGAGAAAGAAAGGGGCTAGACAGAGAGAAAGGAGAGGGGCTAGACCAACAGAGAAAGAGAGGGGGCTAGACAGAGAGAGAAAGGGAGAGGGCTAGACCAACAGAGAAAGGGAGAGGGGACGGACAGAGAAAAGGGAGAGGGGCCTAGACAGAGAAAGAGAGAGGGGCTAGACGGACAGAGAAAGGGAGAGGGCTAGACCAACAGAGAAGAGAGAAAGGGAGAGGGGCTAGACCAACAGAGAAAGGGAGAGGGGCTAGACGGACAGAGAAAGGGAGAGGGGCTAGACCAACAGAGAAAGGGAGAGGGGCTAGACGGACAGAGAAAGGCAGATGGGCTAGACCAACAGAGAAAGGAGAGGGGCTAGACCAACAGAGAAAGAGAGAAGACCAACAGAGAAAGAGGGGCTAGACGGACAGAGAAAGGAGAGGGGCTAGACCAACAGAGAAAGGGAGAGGGGCTAGACCAACAGAGAAAGGGAGAGGGGCTAGACGGAGAGAAAGGAGACCAAGAGAGAAAGAGGGGGCTAGACCAACAGAGAAAGAGAGAGGGGCTAGACCAACAGAGAAAGGGAGAGGGGCTAGACTAGACCAACAGAGAAAGAGAGAGGGGCTAGACCAACAGAGAAAGAGAGAGGGCTAGACCGACAGAGAAAGGAGAGGGGCTAGACCAGAGAGAAAGGGAGGGGCTAGACCAACAGAGAAAGAGAGAGGGGCTAGATAGACAGAGAAAGGAGAGGGGCTAGACAGAGAGAAAAGGAGAGGGGCTAGAGAGAGAAAGGGAGAGGGCTAGACAGAGAAAGGGAGATGGGAGAGAAAGAAAGAGAGGGGCTAGACCAACAGAGAAAGGAGAGGGGCTAGAGAGAAAGGGAGAGGGGCTAGACCAACAGAGAAAGAGAGAGGGGCCAGACTAGACGGACAGAGAAAGAGAGAGGGGCTAGACCAGACAGAGAAAGGAGAGGGCTAGACAGACAGAGAAAGGGAGGGGGCTAGACCAACAGAGAGAAAGAGAGAGGGCTAGACAACAGAGAAAGGGAGAGGGCTAGACCAACAGAGAAAGGGAGAGGGGCTAGACAGACAGAGAAAGGGAGAGGGGCTAGACGGACAGAGAAAGGAGAGGGGCTAGACCAACAGAGAAAGGAGAGGGGGCTAGACTAGACAACAGAGAAAGAAAGACAGAGAAAGGGAGGGGCTAGACGGACAGAGAAAGGGAGAGGGGCTAGACCAGACAGAGAAAAGGGAGAGGGGCTAGACCAGAGACCTAGACAGAGAGAAAAGGGAGAGGGGCTAGACCAACAGAGAAAGGGAGAGGGGCTAGACCAACAGAGAAAGAGGGTGCTAGAGGAGAGAGGGCTAGACCAACAGAGAAAGGGAGAGGGGCTAGACCAACAGAGAAAGAGAGAGAGGGGCTAGACCAACAGAGAAAGAGAGGGGCTAGACCAACAGAGAAAGAGAGAGGGCTAGACCAACAGGACAGAGAAAAGGAGAGGGGCTAGACCAACAGAGAAAAGAGAGGGGGCTAGACCAACAGAGAAAGGGAGAGGGGCTAGACCAACAGAGAAAGGGAGAGGGGCTAGACCAGACAGAGAAAGGGAGAGGGGCTAGACCAACAGAGAAAGGGAGAGGGCTAGACCAACAGAGAAAGGGAGAGGGGCTAGACCAACAGAGAAAGGAGAGGGACCAACAGAGAGGGCTAGACCAACAGAGAAAGGGAGGGGCTAGACCAACAGAGAGAGAAAGGAAAGAGAGGGGCTAGACCAACAGAGAAAGGGAGAGGGGCTAGACCAACAGAGAAAGGGAGAGGGGCTAGACGGATAGAGAAAGGGAGAGGGGCTAGAGACAGAGAAAGGGAGAGGGGCTAGACCGGACAGAGAAAGGGAGAGGGGCTAGACGGACAGAGAAAGGGAGAGGGGCTAGACGGACAGAGAAAGGGAGAGGGGCTAGACGGACAGAGAGAGAAAGAAAGAGAGGGGCTAGACAGAGAGAGAAAGGGAGAGGGGCTAGACAGAGAAAGGGAGAGAGAAGAGAGAGGGGGCTAGACCAGACAGAGAAAGAGAGAGGGGCTAGACGGACAGAGAAAGGGAGAGGGGCTAGACCAACAGAGAAAGAGAGGGGGCTAGACCAACAGAGAAAGAGAGAGGGGCTAGACGGAGAGAGAAAGGGAGAGGGGCTAGACCAACAGAGAAAGAGAGAGGGGCTAGACCAACAGAGAAAGAGAGGGGCTAGACAGAGAGAAAGAGAGAGGGGCTAGACGGACAGAGAAAGGGAGAGGGGCTAGACCAACAGAGAAAGAGAGGGGCTAGACGGACAGAGAAAGGGAGAGGGGCTAGACCAACAGAGAAAGAGAGAGGGGCTAGACCAACAGAGAAAGGGGCTGGAGGGAGGGGGGGCTAGACGGACAGAGAAAGGGAGAGGGGCTAGACCAACAGAGAAAGAGAAAGACGGACAGAAAAGGCAGATGGGCTAGACCAACAGAGAAAGAGAGAGGGGCTAGACCAACAGAGAAAGAGAAGACCAACAGAGAAAGAGAGGGGCTAGACAGACAGAGAAAGGGAGAGGGGCTAGACCAACAGAGAAAGAGAGAGGGGCTAGACCAACAGAGAAAGATAGAGGGGCTAGACCAACAGAGAAAGAGAGGGGCTAGACCAACAGAGAAAGAGAGAGGGCTAGACGGACAGAGAAAGGGAGAGGGGCTAGACCAACAGAGAAAGGAGAGGGGCTAGACCAACAGAGAAAGAGAGAGGGCTAGACGGACAGAGAAAGGGAGAGGGGCTAGACCAACAGAGAAAGAGAGGGGCTAGACCAACAGAGAAAGAGAGGCTGGAGAGGGGAGGGGGCTAGACGGACAGAGAAAGGGAGAGGGCTAGACAAACAGAGAAGAGAGGGGGCTAGACCAACAGAGAAAGAGAGGGGGGCTAGACCAACAGAGAAAGAGAGGGGCTAGACCTAGACAGAGAAAGGGAGAGGGGCTAGACCAACAGAGAAAGAGAGGGGCTAGACCAACAGAGAAAGAGAGAGGGACAGAGAAAGGGAGAGGGGCTAGACCAACAGAGAAAGAGAGGGGCTAGACCAACAGAGAAAGAGAGGGGGCTAGACCAACAGAGAAAGGGAGGGGCTAGACAGGACAGAGAAAGGGAGAGGGGCTAGACAAACAGAGAAAGAGAGGGGGCTAGACCAACAGAGAAAGAGAGAGACCAACAGAGAAAGAGAGAGGGCTAGAGACAGAGGGGAGAGGGGCTAGACCAACAGAGAAAGAGAGGGGGCTAGACCAACAGAGAAAGAGAGGGGCTAGACCAACAGAGAAAGAGAGGGGCTAGACCAACAGAGAAAGAGGAGAAAGGGGCTAGACCAACAGAGAAAGAGAGAGAGGGGCTAGACCAACAGAGAAAGAGAGGGGCTAGACCAACAGAGAAAGGGAGAGGGGCTAGACCAACAGAGAAAGAGAAAGGGAGAAAGAGAGGGGGCTGGACCAACAGAGAAAGGGAGGGGGCTAGACGGACAGAGAAAGGGAGAGGGGCTAGACAAACAGAGAAAGAGAGGGGGCTAGACCAACAGAGAAAGAGAGAGGGCTAGACCAACAGAGAAAGAGAGGGGGCTAGACCAACAGAGAAAGGGAGGGGCTAGACAGACAGAGAAAGGGAGAGGGGCTAGACGGACAGACAGAGAAACAGAGAAAGAGAGGGGCTAGACCAACAGAGAAAGAGAGAGGGGGCTAGACCAACAGAGAAAGAGAGAGACCAACAGAGAAAGAGGGGCTGGACCAACAGAGAAAGGGAGGGGGCTAGACGGACAGAGAAAGGGAGAGGGGCTAGACCACAGAGAAAGAAAGACCAACAGAGAAAGAGGGGCTAGACCAACAGAGAAAGGGAGAGGGGCTAGACCAACAGAGAAAGAGAGGGGGCTAGACCAACAGAGAGAGAGACCAACAGAGAAAGGAGGGGCTAGACCAACAGAGAAAGGGAGAGGGGGCTAGACGGACAGAGAAAGAGAGAGGGGCTAGGACAGAGAAAGAGAGGGGCTAGAGGACAGAGAAAGGGGAGAGGGGCTAGACGGACAGAGAAAGGGAGAGGGGGCTAGACGGATAGAGAAAGGGAGAGGGGCTAGACAGAGAGAGAAAGGGAGAGGGGCTAGACGGACAGAGAAAGGGAGAGGGGCTAGACGGACAGAGAAAGGGAGAGGGGCTAGACGGACAGAGAAAGGGAGAGGGGCTAGACGGACAGAGAAAGAGAGGGGGCTAGACCAACAGGGAAAAGAGAGGGGCTAGACAGAGAGAGAAAGGGAGAGGGGCTAGACGGACAGAGAAAGGGAGAGGGGCAGACCGACAGAGAAAGAGAGGGGCTAGACCAACAGAGAAAGAGAGAGGGCTAGACGGACAGAGAAAGGGAGAGGGGCTAGACCAACAGAGAAAGAGAGGGGGCTAGACCAACAGAGAAAGAGAGAGGGCTAGACGGACAGAGAAAGGGAGAGGGGCTAGACCAACAGAGAAAGAGAGAGGGGCTAGACCAACAGAGAAAGAGAGGGGGCTAGACCAACAGAGAAAGAGAGAGGGCTAGACGGACAGAGAAAGGGAGAGGGGCTAGACCAACAGAGAAAGAGAGGCTAGACCAACAGAGAAAGAGAGAGGGCTAGACGGACAGAGAAAGGGAGAGGGGCTAGACCAACAGAGAAAGAGAGGGGCTAGACCAACAGAGAAAGAGAGGGGCTGGACCAACAGAGAAAGGGAGGGGGCTAGACGGACAGAGAAAGGGAGAGGGGCTAGACCAACAGAGAAAGAGAGAGGGCTAGACGGACAGAGAAAGGCAGATGGGCTAGACCAACAGAGAAAGAGAGAGGGGCTAGACCAACAGAGAAAGAGAGGGGGCTAGACCAACAGAGAAAGAGAGAGGGCTAGACAGACAGAGAAAGGGAGAGGGGCTAGACCAACAGAGAAAGAGAGGGGCTAGACCAACAGAGAAAGATAGAGGGGCTAGACCAACAGAGAAAGAGAGGGGGCTAGACCAACAGAGAAAGAGAGAGGGCTAGACGGACAGAGAAAGGGAGAGGGGCTAGACCAACAGAGAAAGAGAGGGGGCTAGACCAACAGAGAAAGAGAGAGGGCTAGACGGACAGAGAAAGGGAGAGGGGCTAGACCAACAGAGAAAGAGAGGGGCTAGACCAACAGAGAAAGAGAGGGGCTGGACCAACAGAGAAAGGGAGGGGGCTAGACGGACAGAGAAAGGGAGAGGGGCTAGACAAACAGAGAAAGAGAGGGGCTAGACCAACAGAGAAAGAGAGAGGGGCTAGACCAACAGAGAAAGAGAGGGGGCTAGACCAACAGAGAAAGAGAGAGGGCTAGACGGACAGAGAAAGGGAGAGGGGCTAGACCAACAGAGAAAGAGAGGGGCTAGACCAACAGAGAAAGAGAGAGGGCTAGACGGACAGAGAAAGGGAGAGGGGCTAGACCAACAGAGAAAGAGAGGGGGCTAGACCAACAGAGAAAGAGAGGGGCTGGACCAACAGAGAAAGGGAGGGGGCTAGACGGACAGAGAAAGGGAGAGAGGGGCTAGACAAACAGAGAAAGAGAGGGGGCTAGACCAACAGAGAAAGAGAGAGGGCTAGACCAACAGAGAAAGAGAGAGGGCTAGACAGACAGAGAAAGGGAGAGGGCTAGACCAACAGAGAAAGAGAGGGGCTAGACCAACAGAGAAAGATAGAGGGGCTAGACCAACAGAGAAAGAGAGGGGCTAGACCAACAGAGAAAGAGAGAGGGCTAGACGGACAGAGAAAGGGAGAGGGGCTAGACCAACAGAGAAAGAGAGGGGCTAGACCAACAGAGAAAGAGAGAGGGCTAGACGGACAGAGAAAGGGAGAGGGGCTAGACCAACAGAGAAAGAGAGGGGCTAGACCAACAGAGAAAGAGAGGGGGCTGGACCAACAGAGAAAGGAGGGGCTAGACGGACAGAGAAAGGGAGAGGGGCTAGACAAACAGAGAAAGAGAGGGGCTAGACCAACAGAGAAAGAGAGAGGGGCTAGACCAACAGAGAAAGAGAGGGGCTAGACCAACAGAGAAAGGGAGGGGGCTAGACGGACAGAGAAAGGCAGATGGGCTAGACCAACAGAGAAAGAGAGGGGCTAGACCAACAGAGAAAGAGAGAGACCAACAGAGAAAGGGGAGAAAGAGAGGGGGGGCTGGACCAACAGAGAAAGGGAGGGGGCTAGACGGAGAGAAAGGGAGAGGGGCTAGACGGACAGAGAAAGAGAGGGGCTAGACCAACAGAGAAAGAGAGGGGGCTAGACCAACAGAGAAAGAGAGAGGGGCTAGACCAACAGAGAAAGGAGGGGGCTAGACCAACAGAGAAAGAGAGGGGGCTAGACCAACAGAGAAAGAGAGAGGGCTAGACGGACAGAGAAAGGGAGAGGGGCTAGACCAACAGAGAAAGAGGGGGGCTAGACCAACAGAGAAAGAGAGGGGCTAGACGGACAGAGAAAGGGAGAGGGGCTAGACCAACAGAGAAAGAGAGAGGGGCTAGACCAACAGAGAAAGAGAGGGGGCTAGACCAACAGAGAAAGAGAGGGGCTAGACGGACAGAGAAAGGGAGAGGGGCTAGACCAACAGAGAAAGAGAGGGGGCTAGACCAACAGAGAAAGAGAGAGGGGGACTAGAAAGGGAGAGGGGCTAGACAGAGAAAGAGAGGGGCTAGACCAACAGAGAAAGAGAGGGGGCTGACCAACAGAGAAAGGAGGGGGCTAGACGGACAGAGAAAGGGAGAGGGGCTAGACCAACAGAGAAAGAGAAAGACGGACAGAGAAAGGCAGATGGGCTAGACCAACAGAGAAAGAGAGAGGGCTAGACCAACAGAGAAAGAGAGGGGGCTAGACCAACAGAGAAAGAGAGAGGGGCTAGACAGACAGAGAAAGGGAGAGGGGCTAGACCAACAGAGAAAGAGAGGGGGCTAGACCAACAGAGAAAGAGAGGGGGCTAGACCAACAGAGAAAGAGAGGGGGCTGGACCAACAGAGAAAGGGAGAGGGGCTAGACGGACAGAGAAAGGGAGAGGGGCTAGACGGACAGAGAAAGAGAGGGGGCTAGACCAACAGGGAAAGAGAGGGGGCTAGACAGAGAGAGAAAGGGAGAGGGGCTAGACGGACAGAGAAAGGGAGAGGGGCTAGACCGACAGAGAAAGAGAGGGGGCTAGACCAACAGAGAAAGAGAGAGGGCTAGACGGACAGAGAAAGGGAGAGGGGCTAGACCAACAGAGAAAGAGAGGGGGCTAGACCAACAGAGAAAGAGAGAGGGCTAGACGGACAGAGAAAGGGAGAGGGGCTAGACCAACAGAGAAAGAGAGGGGGCTAGACCAACAGAGAAAGAGAGGGGCTAGACCAACAGAGAAAGAGAGGGCTAGACGGACAGAGAAAGGAGAGGGGCTAGACCAACAGAGAAAGAGAGGGGGCTAGACCAACAGAGAAAGAGAGAGGGCTAGACGGACAGAGAAAGGGAGAGGGGCTAGACCAACAGAGAAAGAGAGGGGGCTAGACCAACAGAGAAAGAGAGGGGGCTGGACCAACAGAGAAAGGGAGGGGGCTAGACGGACAGAGAAAGGGAGAGGGGCTAGACCAACAGAGAAAGAGAGAGGGCTAGACGGACAGAGAAAGGCAGATGGGCTAGACCAACAGAGAAAGAGAGAGGGGCTAGACCAACAGAGAAAGAGAGGGGGCTAGACCAACAGAGAAAGAGAGAGGGCTAGACAGACAGAGAAAGGGAGAGGGGCTAGACCAACAGAGAAAGAGAGGGCTAGACCAACAGAGAAAGATAGAGGGGCTAGACCAACAGAGAAAGAGAGGGGCTAGACCAACAGAGAAAGAGAGGGCTAGACGGACAGAGAAAGGGAGAGGGGCTAGACCAACAGAGAAAGAGAGGGGGCTAGACCAACAGAGAAAGAGAGAGGGCTAGACGGACAGAGAAAGGGAGAGGGGCTAGACCAACAGAGAAAGAGAGGGGGCTAGACCAACAGAGAAAGAGAGGGGGCTGGACCAACAGAGAAAGGGAGGGGGCTAGACGGACAGAGAAAGGGAGAGGGGCTAGACAAACAGAGAAAGAGAGGGGGCTAGACCAACAGAGAAAGAGAGAGGGGCTAGACCAACAGAGAAAGAGAGGGGGCTAGACCAACAGAGAAAGAGAGAGGGCTAGACGGACAGAGAAAGGGAGAGGGGCTAGACCAACAGAGAAAGAGAGGGGGCTAGACCAACAGAGAAAGAGAGAGGGCTAGACGGACAGAGAAAGGGAGAGGGGCTAGACCAACAGAGAAAGAGAGGGGGCTAGACCAACAGAGAAAGAGAGGGGCTGGACCAACAGAGAAAGGGAGGGGGCTAGACGGACAGAGAAAGGGAGAGGGGCTAGACAAACAGAGAAAGAGAGGGGGCTAGACCAACAGAGAAAGAGAGGGGCTAGACCAACAGAGAAAGAGAGAGGGCTAGACAGACAGAGAAAGGGAGAGGGGCTAGACCAACAGAGAAAGAGAGGGGCTAGACCAACAGAGAAAGATAGAGGGGCTAGACCAACAGAGAAAGAGAGGGGGCTAGACCAACAGAGAAAGAGAGGGGCTAGACGGACAGAGAAAGGGAGAGGGGCTAGACCAACAGAGAAAGAGAGGGGCTAGACCAACAGAGAAAGAGAGAGGGCTAGACGGACAGAGAAAGGGAGAGGGGCTAGACCAACAGAGAAAGAGAGGGGGCTAGACCAACAGAGAAAGAAGGGGGCTGGACCAACAGAGGAGGGGGCTAGACGGACAGAGAAAGGGAGAGGGGCTAGACCAACAGAGAAAGAGAGGGGGGCTAGACCAACAGAGAAAGAGAGGGCTAGACCAACAGAGAAAACAGGGGGCTAGAAACAGAGAAAGGGAGGGGCTAGACCAACAGAGAAAGGCAGAGGGGCTAGACCAACAGAGAAAGAGAGAGGGCTAGACCAACAGAGAAAGAGAGAGGGGCTAGACCAACAGAGAAAGAGAGGGGCTAGACCAACAGAGAAAGAGAGAAACAGAGAAAGGGCTAGACCAGAGAAAGGGAGAGAGACCAACAGAGAAAGAGGGGCTAGACCAACAGAGAAAGAGAGGGGCTAGACCAACAGAGAAAGGAGAGGGGCTAGACCAACAGAGAAAGAGAGGGGCTAGACCAACAGAGAAAGAGAGGGGCTAGACCAACAGAGAAGAGAAAGAGAAAGAGAGGGGCTAGACGGACAGAGAAAGAGAGGGGGCTAGGACAGAGAAAGGGAGAGGGCTAGACCAACAGAGAAAGAGAGGGGGCTAGACCAACAGAGAAAGAGAGGGGGCTAGACCAACAGAGAAAGAGAGGGGGGCTAGACCAACAGAGAAAGGGAGAGGGGGGCTAGACGGACAGAGAAAGAGAGGGGGCTACACGGACAGAGAAAGGGAGAGGGGCTAGACCAACAGAGAAAGAGAGGGGCTAGACCAACAGAGGGAGGGGACTAGACCAACAGAGAAAGAGGGGGCTAGACCAACAGAGAAAGGGAGAGGGAGGGGCTAGACCAACAGAAAAGAGAGGGGGCTAGACCAACAGAGAAAGAGAGGGTGCTAGACCAACAGAGAAAGAGAGGTGCAGAGAAAAGAGAGGGGGCTAGACCAACAGAGAAAGAGAGGGGGGCTAGACCAACAGAGAAAGAGAGGGGCTAGACCAACAGAGAAAGAGAGGGGGCTAGACCAACAGAGAAAGGGAGAGGGGCTAGACCAACAGAGAAAGAGAGGGGCTAGACCAACAGAGAAAGAGAGGGTGCTAGACCAACAGAGAAAGAGAAGACCAACAGAGAAAGAGAGGGGCTAGACCAACAGAGAAAGAGGGGGCTAGACCAACAGAGAAAGGGAGGGGACTAGACCAACAGAGAAAGAGAGGGGCTAGACCAACAGAGAAAGGGAGAGGGCTAGACCAACAGAGAAAGAGAGGGGGCTAGACCAACAGAGAAAGAGAGGGTGCTAGACCAACAGAGAAAGAGAGGGTGCTAGACCAACAGAGAAAGAGAGGGGCTAGACCAACAGAGAAAGAGAGGGGGCTAGACCAACAGAGAAAGAGAGAGGGCTAGACGGACAGAGAAAGGGAGAGGGGCTAGACCAACAGAGAAAGAGAGGGGGCTAGACCAACAGAGAAAGAGAGGACGGACAGAGAAAGGAGAGGGGCTAGACCAACAGAGAAAGAGAGGGGCTAGACCAACAGAGAAAGAGAGGGGCTGGACCAACAGAGAAAGGGAGAGGGGCTAGACCAACAGAGAAAGAGAGGGGGCTAGACCAACAGAGAAAGATAGAGGGGCTAGACCAACAGAGAAAAGAGGGGCTAGACCAGAGAGAAAGAGAGAGGGCTAGACGGACAGAGAAAGAGAGAGGGGCTAGACCAACAGAGAAAGAGAGGGGCTAGACCAACAGAGAAAGAGAGGGGGCTAGACGGACAGAGAAAGGGAGAGGGGCTAGACGGACAGAGAAAGAGAGGGCTAGACCAACAGAGAAAGAGAGAGGGCTAGACCAACAGAGAAAGAGAGAGGGGCTAGACGGACAGAGAAAGGGAGAGGGGCTAGACCAACAGAGAAAGAGAGGGGCTAGACCAACAGAGAAAGAGGAGGGCTAGACGGACAGAGAAAGGGAGAGGGGCTAGACCAACAGAGAAAGGGGGCTAGAGAGAGAGAGGGGCTAGACCAACAGAGAAAGAGAGGGGGCTAGACGGACAGAGAAAGAGAGGGGGCTAGACCAACAGAGAAAGAGAGGGGGCTAGACCAACAGAGAAAGAGAGAGGGCTAGACGGACAGAGAAAGAGAGGGGGCTAGACCAACAGAGAAAGAGAGAGGGCTAGACGGACAGAGAAAGGGAGAGGGGCTAGACCAACAGAGAAAGAGAGGGGGCTAGACCAACAGAGAAAGAGAGGTGGCTGGACCAACAGAGAAAGGGAGGGGGCTAGACGGACAGAGAAAGGGAGAGGGGCTAGACCAACAGAGAAAGAGAGGGGGCTAGACCAACAGAGAAAGAGAGAGGGGCTAGACCAACAGAGAAAGAGAGGGGGCTAGACCAACAGAGAAAGGGAGGGGGCTAGACGGACAGAGAAAGGGAGAGGGGCTAGACGGACAGAGAAAGGCAGATGGGCTAGACCAACAGAGAAAGAGAGAGGGGCTAGACCAACAGAGAAAGAGAGGGGGCTAGACCAACAGAGAAAGAGAGAGGGCTAGACCAACAGAGAAAGAGAGAGGGCTAGACGGACAGAGAAAGAGAGAGGGCTAGACCAACAGAGAAAGAGAGGGGGCTAGACCAACAGAGAAAGAGAGAGGGCTAGACCAACAGAGAAAGGGAGGGGGCTAGACCAACAGAGAAAGAGAGAGGGCTAGACCAACAGAGAAAGAGAGAGGGCTAGACGGACAGAGAAAGAGAGAGGGGCTAGACCAACAGAGAAAGAGAGAGGGGCTAGACCAACAGAGAAAGAGAGGGGGCTAGACGGACAGAGAAAGGGAGAGGGGCTAGACCAACAGAGAAAGAGAGAGGGCTAGACCAACAGAGAAAGAGAGGGGGCTAGACGGACAGAGAAAGGGAGAGGGGCTAGACCAACAGAGAAAGAGAGGGGCTAGACCAACAGAGAAAGAGAGAGGGCTAGACGGACAGAGAAAGGAGAGGGGCTAGACCAACAGAGAAAGAGAGGGGCTAGACCAACAGAGAAGAGAGAGGGCTAGACCAACAGAGAAAGAGAAGACCAACAGAGAAAGAGAGAGGGCTAGACGGACAGAGAAAGGGAGAGGGGCTAGACCAACAGAGAAAGAGAGGGGGCTAGACCAACAGAGAAAGAGAGAGGGCTAAACGGACAGAGAAAGGGAGAGGGGCTAGACCAACAGAGAAAGAGAGGGGCTAGACCAACAGAGAAAGAGAGGGGCTGGACCAACAGAGAAAGGGAGGGGCTAGACGGACAGAGAAAGGGAGAGGGGCTAGACCAACAGAGAAAGAGCTAGACCAACAGAGAAAGGCAGATGGGCTAGACCAACAGAGAAAGAGAGAGGGGCTAGACCAACAGAGAAAGAGAGGGGGCTAGACCAACAGAGAAAGAGAGAGGGCTAGACGGACAGAGAAAGGGAGAGGGGCTAGACCAACAGAGAAAGAGAGGGGGCTAGACCAACAGAGAAAGAGAGAGGGCTAGACGGACAGAGAAAGGGAGAGGGCTAGACCAACAGAGAAAGAGAGGGGGCTAGACCAACAGAGAAAGAGAGGGGCTGGACCAACAGAGAAAGGGAGGGGGCTAGAACAGAGAAAGGGAGAGGGGCTAGACAAACAGAGAAAGAGAGGGGCTAGACCAACAGAGAAAGAGAGAGGGGCTAGACCAACAGAGAAAGAGAGGGGCTAGACCAACAGAGAAAGAGAGGGGGCTAGACGGACAGAGAAAGGGAGAGGGGCTAGACCAACAGAGAAAGAGAGAGGGCTAGACCAACAGAGAAAGAGAGAGGGCTAGACCAACAGAGAAAGGGAGAGGGGCTAGACCAACAGAGAAAGAGAGGGGGCTAGACCAACAGAGAAAGGGAGAGGGGCTAGACGGACAGAGAAAGGCAGATGGGCTAGACCAACAGAGAAAGAGAGGGGGCTAGACCAACAGAGAAAGAGAGAGGGGCTAGACCAACAGAGAAAGAGAGGGGCTAGACCAACAGAGAAAGAGAGGGGCTGGACCAACAGAGAAAGGGAGGGGGCTAGACGGACAGAGAAAGGAGAGGGGCTAGACCAACAGAGAAAGAGAGGGGCTAGACCAACAGAGAAAGAGAGGGGGCTAGACCAACAGAGAAAGGGAGAGGGGCTAGACCAACAGAGAAAGAGAGGGGGCTAGACCAACAGAGAAAGAGAGGGGGCTAGACCAACAGAGAAAGAGAGGGGGCTAGACCAACAGAGAAAGGGAGAGGGGCTAGACGGACAGAGAAAGAGAGGGGGCTACACGGACAGAGAAAGGAGAGGGGCTAGACCAACAGAGAAAGAGAGGGGGGCTAGACCAACAGAGAAAGAGAGGGGGCTAGACCAACAGAGAAAGAGAGAGGGGGAGATAGACGGACAGAGAAAGGGAGAGGTGCTAGACCAACAGAGAAAGAGAGGGGGCTAGACCAACAGAGAAAGGGAGGGGACTAGACCAACAGAGAAAGAGAGGGGCTAGACCAACAGAGAAAGGGAGAGGGGCTAGACCAACAGAGAAAGAGAGGGGCTAGACTAGAAAGAGAGGGTGCTAGACCAACAGAGAAAGAGAGGGGTGCTAGACCAACAGAGAAAGAGAGGGGCTAGACCAACAGAGAAAGAGAGGGGCTAGACCAACAGAGAAAGAGAGGGGGCTAGACCAACAGAGAAAGAGGGGGGCTAGACCAACAGAGGAAGGAGAGGGGCTAGACCAACAGTGAAAGAGAGGGGCTAGACCAACAGAGAAAGAGAGGGTGCTAGACCAACAGAGACAGAGAAACAAAGAAAGAGAGGGGGCTAGACCAACAGAGAAAGAGAGGGGGCTAGACCAACAGAGAAAGGGAGGGGACTAGACCAACAGAGAAAGAGAGGGGGCTAGACCAACAGAGAAAGGGAGAGGGGCTAGACCAACAGAGAAAGAGAGGGGGCTAGACCAACAGAGAAAGAGAGGGTGAGACCAACAGAGAAAGAGAGGGTGCTAGACCAACAGAGAAAGAGAGGGGCTAGACCAACAGAGAAAGACCAACAGAGAAAGAGAGGGGGCTAGACCAACAGAGAAAGAGAGGGGGGCTAGACCAACAGAGAAAGGGAGAGGGGCTAGACCAACAGAGAAAGGGAGAGGGGCTAGACGGATAGAGAAAGGGAGAGGGGCTAGACAGACAGAGAAAGGGAGAGGGCTAGACGGACAGAGAAAGGGAGAGGGGCTAGACGGACAGAGAAAGGGAGAGGGGCTAGACGGACAGAGAAAGGGAGAGGGGCTAGACGGACAGAGAAAGAGAGGGGCTAGACCAACAGGGAAAGAGAGGGCTAGACAGAGAGAGAAAGGGAGAGGGGCTAGACGGACAGAGAAAGGGAGAGGGGCTAGACCGACAGAGAAAGAGAGGGGGCTAGACCAACAGAGAAAGAGAGAGGGCTAGACGGACAGAGAAAGGGAGAGGGGCTAGACCAACAGAGAAAGAGAGGGGGCTAGACCAACAGAGAAAGAGAGAGGGCTAGACGGACAGAGAAAGGGAGAGGGGCTAGACCAACAGAGAAAGAGAGAGGGGCTAGACCAACAGAGAAAGAGAGGGGGCTAGACCAACAGAGAAAGAGAGAGGGCTAGACGGACAGAGAAAGGGAGAGGGGCTAGACCAACAGAGAAAGAGAGGGGGCTAGACCAACAGAGAAAGAGAGAGGGCTAGACGGACAGAGAAAGGGAGAGGGGCTAGACCAACAGAGAAAGAGAGGGGGCTAGACCAACAGAGAAAGAGAGGGGGCTGGACCAACAGAGAAAGGGAGGGCTAGACGGACAGAGAAAGGGAGAGGGGCTAGACCAACAGAGAAAGAGAGAGGGCTAGACGGACAGAGAAAGGCAGATGGGCTAGACCAACAGAGAAAGAGAGAGGGGCTAGACCAACAGAGAAAGAGAGGGGGCTAGACCAACAGAGAAAGAGAGAGGGCTAGACAGACAGAGAAAGGGAGAGGGGCTAGACCAACAGAGAAAGAGAGGGGGCTAGACCAACAGAGAAAGATAGAGGGGCTAGACCAACAGAGAAAGAGAGGGGCTAGACCAACAGAGAAAGAGAGAGGGCTAGACGGACAGAGAAAGGGAGAGGGGCTAGACCAACAGAGAAAGAGAGGGGGCTAGACCAACAGAGAAAGAGAGAGGGCTAGACGGACAGAGAAAGGGAGAGGGGCTAGACCAACAGAGAAAGAGAGGGGCTAGACCAACAGAGAAAGAGAGGGGGCTGGACCAACAGAGAAAGGGAGGGGCTAGACGGACAGAGAAAGGGAGAGGGGCTAGACAAACAGAGAAAGAGAGGGGGCTAGACCAACAGAGAAAGAGAGAGGGGCTAGACCAACAGAGAAAGAGAGGGGGCTAGACCAACAGAGAAAGAGAGAGGGCTAGACGGACAGAGAAAGGGAGAGGGGCTAGACCAACAGAGAAAGAGAGGGGGCTAGACCAACAGAGAAAGAGAGAGGGCTAGACGGACAGAGAAAGGGAGAGGGGCTAGACCAACAGAGAAAGAGAGGGGGCTAGACCAACAGAGAAAGAGAGGGGCTGGACCAACAGAGAAAGGGAGGGGCTAGACGGACAGAGAAAGGGAGAGGGGCTAGACAAACAGAGAAAGAGAGGGGGCTAGACCAACAGAGAAAGAGAGAGGGGCTAGACCAACAGAGAAAGAGAGAGGGCTAGACAGACAGAGAAAGGGAGAGGGGCTAGACCAACAGAGAAAGAGAGGGGGCTAGACCAACAGAGAAAGATAGAGGGGCTAGACCAACAGAGAAAGAGAGGGGGCTAGACCAACAGAGAAAGAGAGAGGGCTAGACGGACAGAGAAAGGGAGAGGGGCTAGACCAACAGAGAAAGAGAGGGGGCTAGACCAACAGAGAAAGAGAGAGGGCTAGACGGACAGAGAAAGGGAGAGGGGCTAGACCAACAGAGAAAGAGAGGGGGCTAGACCAACAGAGAAAGAGAGGGGCTGGACCAACAGAGAAAGGGAGGGGGCTAGACGGACAGAGAAAGGGAGAGGGGCTAGACAAACAGAGAAAGAGAGGGGGGCTAGACCAACAGAGAAAGAGAGAGGGGCTAGACCAACAGAGAAAGAGAGGGGGCTAGACCAACAGAGAAAGGGAGACCTAGACAGACAGAGAAAGGGAGAGGGGCTAGACGGACAGAGAAAGGCAGATGGGCTAGACCAACAGAGAAAGAGAGGGGCTAGACCAACAGAGAAAGAGAGAGGGGCTAGACCAACAGAGAAAGAGAGGGGGCTAGACCAACAGAGAAAGAGAGGGGGCTGGACCAACAGAGAAAGGGAGGGGGCTAGACGGACAGAGAAAGGGAGAGGGGCTAGACCAACAGAGAAAGAGAGGGGGCTAGACCAACAGAGAAAGAGAGGGGGCTAGACCAACAGAGAAAGGGAGAGGGGCTAGACCAACAGAGAAAGAGAGGGGCTAGACCAACAGAGAAAGAGAGGGGGCTAGACCAACAGAGAAAGAGAGGGGGCTAGACCAACAGAGAAAGGGAGAGGGGGCTAGACGGACAGAGAAAGAGAGGGGGCTACACGGACAGAGAAAGGGAGAGGGGCTAGACGGACAGAGAAAGGGAGAGGGGCTAGACGGACAGAGAAAGGGAGAGGGGCTAGACGGATAGAGAAAGGGAGAGGGGCTAGACAGACAGAGAAAGGGAGAGGGGCTAGACGGACAGAGAAAGGGAGAGGGGCTAGACGGACAGAGAAAGGGAGAGGGGCTAGACGGACAGAGAAAGGGAGAGGGGCTAGACCAACAGAGAAAGAGAGGGGGCTAGACCAACAGGAAAGAGAGGGGGCTAGACAGAGAGAGAAAGGGAGAGGGGGCTAGACAGAGAAAGGGAGAGGGGCTAGACCGACAGAGAAAGGAGAGACCAACAGAGAAAGAGAGAGGGCTAGACCACAGAGAAAGAGAGATGGGCTAGACCAACAGAGAAAGAGAGGGGCTAGACCAACAGAGAAAGAGAGAGGGGCTAGACCAACAGAGAAAGAGAGAGGGCTAGACCAACAGACTAGACCAACAGAGAAAGAGAGGGGGCTAGACCAACAGAGAAAGGGAGAGGGGCTAGACCAACAGAGAAAGAGAGAGGGGCTAGACCAACAGAGAAAGAGAGGGGCTAGACCAACAGAGAAAGAGGAGAGGGGCTAGACCAACAGAGAAAGAGAGGGGCTAGACCAACAGAGAAAGAGAGGGGGCTAGACCAACAGAGAAAGAGAGGGGGCTAGACCAACAGAGAAAGGGAGAGGGGCTAGAGAAAAAGAGAGGGGGCTAGACCAACAGAGAAAGAGAGGGGCTAGACGGACAGAGAAAGGGAAAGACGGACAGAGAAAGGAGAGGGGCTAGACCAGACAGAGAAAGGAGAGGGGCTAGACCAGACAGAGAAAGACGGACAGAGAAAGGGAGAGGGGCTAGAGACAGAGAAAGAGAGGGGCTAGACCAACAGAGAAAGAGAGGGGGCTAGACCAACAGAGAAAGGGGAGAGGGGCTAGACGGACAGAGAAAGGGAGAGGGGCTAGACCAACAGAGAAAGAGAGGGGCTAGACCAACAGAGAAAGAGAGAGGGCTAGACGGACAGAGAAAGGGAGAGGGGCTAGACCAACAGAGAAAGAGAGGGGCTAGACCAACAGAGAAAGAGAGAGGGCTAGACTGGACCAACAGAGAAAGGGAGGGGCTAGACGGACAGAGAAAGGGAGAGGGGCTAGACCAACAGAGAAAGAGAGAGGGCTAGACGGACAGAGAAAGGCAGATGGGCTAGACCAACAGAGAAAGAGAGAGGGGCTAGACCAACAGAGAAAGAGAGGGGGCTAGACCAACAGAGAAAGAGAGAGGGCTAGACAGACAGAGAAAGGGAGGGGGCTAGACCAACAGAGAAAGAGAGGGGCTAGACCAACAGAGAAAGATAGAGGGGCTAGACCAACAGAGAAAGAGAGGGGGCTAGACCAACAGAGAAAGAGAGAGGGACGGACAGAGAAAGGGAGAGGGCTAGACCAACAGAGAAAGAGAGGGGGCTAGACCAACAGAGAAAGAGAGAGGGCTAGACGGACAGAGAAAGGGAGAGGGGCTAGACCAACAGAGAAAGAGAGGGGCTAGACCAACAGAGAAAGAGAGGGGCTGGACCAACAGAGAAAGGGGAGGGGGCTAGAGGACAGAGAAAGGGAGAGGGGCTAGACAAACAGAGAAAGAGAGGGGGCTAGACCAACAGAGAAAGAGAGAGGGGCTAGACCAACAGAGAAAGAGAGGGGCTAGACCAACAGAGAAAGAGAGAGGGCTAGACGGACAGAGAAAGGGAGAGGGGCTAGACCAACAGAGAAAGAGAGGGGGCTAGACCAACAGAGAAAGAGAGAGGGCTAGAGGACAGAGAAAGAGAGGGGCTAGACCAACAGAGAAAGAGAGGGGGCTAGAAACAGAGAAAGAGAGAGGGCTGGACCAACAGAGAAAGGGAGGGGGCTAGGACGGACAGAGAAAGGGAGAGGGGCTAGACAAACAGAGAAAGAGAGGGGGCTAGACCAACAGAGAAAGAGAGAGGGGCTAGACCAACAGAGAAAGAGAGAGGGCTAGACAGACAGAGAAAGGGAGAGGGGCTAGACCAACAGAGAAAGAGAGGGGGCTAGACCAACAGAGAAAGATAGAGGGGCTAGACCAACAGAGAAAGAGAGGGGCTAGACCAACAGAGAAAGAGAGAGGGCTAGACGGACAGAGAAAGGGAAAGACCAACAGAGAAAGAGAGGGCTAGACCAACAGAGAAAGAGAGAGGGCTAGACGGACAGAGAAAGGGAGAGGGGCTAGACCAACAGAGAAAGAGGGGGCTAGACCAACAGAGAAAGAGAGGGGGCTGGACCAACAGAGAAAGGAGGGGGCTAGACGGACAGAGAAAGGGAGAGGGGCTAGACAAACAGAGAAAGAGAGGGGGCTAGACCAACAGAGAAAGAGAGAGGGGCTAGACCAACAGAGAAAGAGAGGGGGCTAGACCAACAGAGAAAGGGAGGGGGCTAGACCAACAGAGAAAGGAGAGGGGCTAGACGGACAGAGAAAGGCAGATGGGCTAGACCAACAGAGAAAGAGAGGGGGCTAGACCAACAGAGAAAGAGAGAGGGGCTAGACCAACAGAGAAAGAGAGGGGCTAGACCAACAGAGAAAGAGAGGGGGCTGGACCAACAGAGAAAGGGAGGGGGCTAGACGGACAGAGAAAGGGAGAGGGGCTAGACCAACAGAGAAAGAGAGGGGGCTAGACCAACAGAGAAAGAGAGGGGCTAGACCAACAGAGAAAGGGAGAGGGGCTAGACCAACAGAGAAAGAGAGGGGCTAGACCAACAGAGAAAGAGAGGGGGCTAGACCAACAGAGAAAGAGAGGGGGCTAGACCAACAGAGAAAGGGAGAGGGGCTAGACGGACAGAGAAAGAGAGGGGGCTAGACGGACAGAGAAAGGGAGAGGGGCTAGACCAGAACAGAGAAAGAGAGGGGCTAGACTAGAGAAAGGAGAGGGGCTAGACAGACAGAGAAAGGGGAGAGGGGCTAGACCAACAGAGAAAGGGAGAGGGCTAGACGGACAGAGAAAGAGAGGGGCTAGACGGACAGAGAAAGGAGAGGGGCTAGAGACAGAGAAAGAGAGGGGCTAGACCAACAGGGAAAGAGAGGGGGCTAGACCAACAGAGAAAGGGAGAGGGGCTAGACGGACAGAGAAAGGGAGAGGGGCTAGACCACAGAGAAAGAGAGGGGGCTAGACCAACAGAGAAAGAGAGAGGGCTAGACGGACAGAGAAAGGAGAGGGGCTAGACCAACAGAGAAAGAGAGGGGCTAGACCAACAGAGAGAAAGAGAGGGAGGGCTAGACCAACAGAGAAAGAGAGAGGGGGCTAGACCAACAGAGAAAGAGAGGGGCTAGACCAACAGAGAAAGAGAGAGGGCTAGACGGACAGAGAAAGGGAGAGGGGCTAGACCAACAGAGAAAGAGAGGGGGCTAGACCAACAGAGAAAGAGAGGGGCTAGACGGACAGAGAAAGGGGAGAGGGGGCTAGACCAACAGAGAAAGAGAGGGGGCTAGACCAACAGAGAAAGAGAGGGGGCTGGACCAACAGAGAAAGGAGGGGCTAGACGGACAGAGAAAGGGAGAGGGGCTAGACCAACAGAGAAAGAGAGGGGGCTAGACGGACAGAGAAAGGCAGATGGGCTAGACCAACAGAGAAAGAGAGAGGGGCTAGACCAACAGAGAAAGAGAGGGGGCTAGACCAACAGAGAAAGAGAGAGGGCTAGACCAACAGAGAAAGAGAGGGGCTAGACCAACAGAGAAAGAGAGGGGCTAGACAGAGAAAGATAGAGGGGCTAGACCAACAGAGAAAGAGAGGGGGCTAGACCAACAGAGAAAGAGAGAGGGCTAGACGGACAGAGAAAGGGAGAGGGGCTAGACCAACAGAGAAAGAGAGGGGGCTAGACCAACAGAGAAAGAGAGAGGGCTAGACGGACAGAGAAAGGAGAGGGGCTAGACCAACAGAGAAAGAGAGGGGGCTAGACCAACAGAGAAAGAGAGGGGGCTGGACCAACAGAGAAAGGGAGGGGGCTAGACGGACAGAGAAAGGGAGAGGGGCTAGACAAACAGAGAAAGAGAGGGGGCTAGACCAACAGAGAAAGAGAGAGGGGCTAGACCAACAGAGAAAGAGAGGGGGCTAGACCAACAGAGAAAGAGAGAGGGCTAGACGGACAGAGAAAGGGAGAGGGGCTAGACCAACAGAGAAAGAGAGGGGGCTAGACCAACAGAGAAAGAGAGAGGGCTAGACGGACAGAGAAAGGGAGAGGGGCTAGACCAACAGAGAAAGAGAGGGGCTAGACCAACAGAGAAAGAGAGGGGGCTGGACCAACAGAGAAAGGGAGGGGCTAGACGGACAGAGAAAGGGAGAGGGGGCTAGACAAACAGAGAAAGAGAGGGGGCTAGACCAACAGAGAAAGAGAGAGGGGCTAGACCAACAGAGAAAGAGAGAGGGCTAGACAGACAGAGAAAGGGAGAGGGAGCTAGACCAACAGAGAAAGAGAGGGGGCTAGACCAACAGAGAAAGATAGAGGGGCTAGACCAACAGAGAAAGAGAGGGGCTAGACCAACAGAGAAAGAGAGAGGGCTAGACGGACAGAGAAAGGGAGAGGGGCTAGACCAACAGAGAAAGAGAGGGGGCTAGACCAACAGAGAAAGAGAGAGGGCTAGACGGACAGAGAAAGGGAGAGGGGCTAGACCAACAGAGAAAGAGAGGGGGCTAGACCAACAGAGAAAGAGAGGGGGCTGGACCAACAGAGAAAGGGAGGGGGCTAGACGGACAGAGAAAGGGAGAGGGGCTAGACAAACAGAGAAAGAGAGGGGGCTAGACCAACAGAGAAAGAGAGAGGGGCTAGACCAACAGAGAAAGAGAGGGGGCTAGACCAACAGAGAAAGAGAGGGGGCTAGACCAACAGAGAAAGGGAGAGGGGCTAGACCACAGAGAAAGAGGGGGCTAGACCAACAGAGAAAGGGAGAGGGGCTAGACCAACAGAGAAAGAGAGGGGGCTAGACCAACAGAGAAAGAGAGGGGGCTAGACCAACAGAGAAAGAGAGGGGCTAGACCAACAGAGAAAGGAGAGGGGGCTAGACGGACAGAGAAAGAGAGGGGGCTAGACCAACAGAGAAAGGGAGAGGGGCTAGACCAACAGAGAAAGAGAGGGGCTAGACCAACAGAGAAAGGGGGGGACTAGACCAACAGAGAAAGAGAGGGGGCTAGACCAACAGAGAAAGGGAGAGGGGCTAGACCAACAGAGAAAGAGAGGGGGCTAGACCAACAGAGAAAGAGAGGGTGCTAGACCAACAGAGAAAGAGAGGGTGCTAGACCAACAGAGAAAGAGAGGGGGCTAGACCAACAGAGAAAGAGAGGGGGCTAGACCAACAGAAAGAGAGGGGGCTAGACCAACAGAGAAAGAGAGGGGCTAGACCAACAGAGAAAGGAGAGGGGCTAGACCAACAGAGAAAGAGAGGGGGCTAGACCAACAGAGAAAGAGAGGGTGCTAGACCAACAGAGAAAGAGAGGGGCTAGACCAACAGAGAAAGAGAGGGGCTAGACCAACAGAGAAAGAGGGGGGCTAGACCAACAGAGAAAGGGAGGGGACTAGACCAACAGAGAAAGAGAGGGGGCTAGACCAACAGAGAAAGGGAGAGGGGCTAGACCAACAGAGAAAGAGAGGGGGCTAGACCAACAGAGAAAGAGAGGGGGCTAGACCAACAGAGAAAGAGAGGGTGCTAGACCAACAGAGAAAGAGAGGGGGCTAGACCAACAGAGAAAGAGAGGGGGCTAGACCAACAGAGAAAGAGAGAGGGGCTAGACGGACAGAGAAAGGAGGGGCTAGACCAACAGAGAAAGAGAGGGGGCTAGACCAACAGAGAAAGAGAGAGGGCTAGACGGACAGAGAAAGGGAGAGGGGCTAGACCAACAGAGAAAGAGAGGGGCTAGACCAACAGAGAAAGAGAGGGGCTGGACCAACAGAGAAAGGGGGGGCTAGACGGACAGAGAAAGGGGAGAGGGGCTAGACAAACAGAGAAAGAGAGGGGCTAGACCAACAGAGAAAGAGAGGGGGCTAGACCAACAGAGAAAGAGAGAGGGCTAGACAGACAGAGAAAGGGGAGAGGGGCTAGACCAACAGAGAAAGAGAGGGGCTAGACCAACAGAGAAAGATAGAGGGGCTAGACCAACAGAGAAAGAGAGGGGCTAGACCAACAGAGAAAGAGAGAGGGCTAGACGGACAGAGAAAGGGAGAGGGGCTAGACCAACAGAGAAAGAGAGGGGCTAGACCAACAGAGAAAGAGAGAGGGCTAGACGGACAGAGAAAGGGAGAGGGGCTAGACCAACAGAGAAAGAGAGGGGGCTAGACCAACAGAGAAAGAGAGGGGCTGGACCAACAGAGAAAGGGAGGGGGCTAGACGGACAGAGAAAGGAGAGGGGCTAGACAAACAGAGAAAGAGGGGGCTAGACCAAGAAAGAGAAGGGGCTAGACCAACAGAGAAAGAGGGGGGCTAGACCAACAGAGAAAGGGAGGGGCTAGACCAACAGAGAAAGAGAGGGGGCTAGACCAACAGAGAAAGAGAGGGTGCTAGACCAACAGAGAAAGAGAGGGGCTAGACCAACAGAGAAAGAGAGGGGCTAGACCAACAGAGAAAGGGGGGGACTAGACCAACAGAGAAAGAGAGGGGGCTAGACCAACAGAGAAAGGAGAGGGGCTAGACCAACAGAGAAAGAGAGGGGGCTAGACCAACAGAGAAAGAGAGGGTGCTAGACCAACAGAGAAAGAGAGGGTGCTAGACCAACAGAGAAAGAGAGGGGGCTAGACCAACAGAGAAAGAAAGACCAACAGAGAAAGAGGCTAGACCAACAGAGAAAGAGAGGGGCTAGACCAACAGAGAAAGGGAGAGGGCTAGACCAACAGAGAAAGGGAGAGGGGCTAGACGGATAGAGAAAGGGAGAGGGGCTAGACAGACAGAGAAAGGGAGAGGGGCTAGACGGACAGAGAAAGGGAGAGGGGCTAGACGGACAGAGAAAGGGAGAGGGGCTAGACGGACAGAGAAAGGAGAGGGGGCTAGACGGACAGAGAAAGAGAGGGGGCTAGACCAACAGGGAAAGAGAGGGGCTAGACAGAGAGAGAAAGGGAGAGGGGCTAGACGGACAGAGAAAGGGAGAGGGGCTAGACCGACAGAGAAAGAGAGGGGCTAGACCAACAGAGAAAGAGAGAGGGCTAGACCAACAGAGAAAGAGAGGGGGCTAGACCAACAGAGAAAGGGAGAGGGGCTAGACCAACAGAGAAAGAGAGAGGGGCTAGACCAACAGAGAAAGAGAGAGGGCTAGACGGACAGAGAAAGGGAGAGGGGCTAGACCAACAGAGAAAGAGAGGGGGCTAGACCAACAGAGAAAGAGAGAGGGGCTAGACCAACAGAGAAAGAGAGGGGGACCAACAGAGAAAGAGAGAGGCTAGACGGACAGAGAAAGGAGAGGGGCTAGACCAACAGAGAAAGAGAGGGGCTAGACCAACAGAGAAAGAGAGAGGGCTAGACGGACAGAGAAAGGGAGAGGGGCTAGACCAACAGAGAAAGAGAGAGGGGACTAGACCAACAGAGAAAGAGAGGGGGCTAGACCAACAGAGAAAGAGAGGGGGCTAGACCAACAGAGAAAGAGAGAGGGCTAGACAGACAGAGAAAGGGAGAGGGGCTAGACCAACAGAGAAAGAGAGGGGGCTAGACCAACAGAGAAAGATAGAGGGCTAGACCAACAGAGAAAGAGAGGGGGCTAGACCAACAGAGAAAGAGAGAGGGCTAGACGGACAGAGAAAGGAGAGGGGCTAGACCAACAGAGAAAGAGAGGGGCTAGACCAACAGAGAAAGAGAGAGGGGCTAGACGGACAGAGAAAGAGAGGGGCTAGACCAACAGAGAAAGAGAGGGGGGCTAGACCAACAGAGAAAGAGAGGGGCTAGACCAACAGAGAAAGAGAGGGGGCTAGACCAACAGAGAAAGAGAGAGGGCTAGACGGACAGAGAAAGGGAGAGGGGCTAGACCAACAGAGAAAGAGAGGGGGCTAGACCAACAGAGAAAGAGAGAGGGCTAGACGGACAGAGAAAGGGAGAGGGGCTAGACCAACAGAGAAAGAGAGGGGGCTAGACCAACAGAGAAAGAGAGGGGGCTGGACCAACAGAGAAAGGGAGGGGGCTAGACGGACAGAGAAAGGGAGAGGGGCTAGACAAACAGAGAAAGAGAGGGGGCTAGACCAACAGAGAAAGAGAGGGGGGCTAGACCAACAGAGAAAGAGAGGGGCTAGACCAACAGAGAAAGAGAGAGGGCTAGACGGACAGAGAAAGGGAGAGGGGCTAGACCAACAGAGAAAGAGAGGGGGCTAGACCAACAGAGAAAGAGAGGGGCTAGACGGACAGAGAAAGGGAGAGGGGCTAGACCAACAGAGAAAGAGAGGGGGCTAGACCAACAGAGAAAGAGAGGGGGCTGGACCAACAGAGAAAGGGAGGGGCTAGACGGACAGAGAAAGGGAGAGGGGCTAGACAAACAGAGAAAGAGAGGGGCTAGACCAACAGAGAAAGAGAGAGGGGCTAGACCAACAGAGAAAGAGAGAGGGCTAGACAGACAGAGAAAGGGAGAGGGGCTAGACCAACAGAGAAAGAGAGGGGCTAGACCAACAGAGAAAGATAGAGGGGCTAGACCAACAGAGAAAGAGAGGGGGCTAGACCAACAGAGAAAGAGAGAGGGCTAGACGGACAGAGAAAGGGAGAGGGGCTAGACCAACAGAGAAAGAGAGGGGCTAGACCAACAGAGAAAGAGAGAGGGCTAGACGGACAGAGAAAGGGAGAGGGGCTAGACCAACAGAGAAAGAGAGGGGGCTAGACCAACAGAGAAAGAGAGGGGGCTGGACCAACAGAGAAAGGGAGGGGGCTAGACGGACAGAGAAAGGGAGAGGGGCTAGACAAACAGAGAAAGAGAGGGGGCTAGACCAACAGAGAAAGAGAGAGGGGCTAGACCAACAGAGAAAGAGAGGGGGCTAGACCAACAGAGAAAGGGAGGGGGCTAGACGGACAGAGAAAGGGAGAGGGGCTAGACGGACAGAGAAAGGCAGATGGGCTAGACCAACAGAGAAAGAGAGGGGGCTAGACCAACAGAGAAAGAGAGAGGGGCTAGACCAACAGAGAAAGAGAGGGGGCTAGACCAACAGAGAAAGAGAGGGGGCTGGACCAACAGAGAAAGGGAGGGGGCTAGACGGACAGAGAAAGGGAGAGGGGCTAGACCAACAGAGAAAGAGAGGGGGCTAGACCAACAGAGAAAGAGAGGGGGCTAGACCAACAGAGAAAGGGAGAGGGGCTAGACCAACAGAGAAAGAGAGGGGGCTAGACCAACAGAGAAAGAGAGAGGGGCTAGACCAACAGAGAAAGAGAGGGGCTAGACCAACAGAGAAAGAGAGGGTGCTAGACCAACAGAGAAAGAGAGGGTGCTAGACCAACAGAGAAAGAGAGGGGCTAGACCAACAGAGAAAGAGAGGGGCTAGACCAACAGAGAAAGAGAGGGGGCTAGACCAACAGAGAAAGAGAGGGGCTAGACCAACAGAGAAAGGGAGAGGGGCTAGACCAACAGAGAAAGGGAGAGGGGCTAGACGGATAGAGAAAGGGAGAGGGGCTAGACAGACAGAGAAAGGAGAGGGGCTAGACGGACAGAGAAAGGGAGAGGGGCTAGACGGACAGAGAAAGGGAGAGGGGCTAGACGGACAGAGAAAGGGAGAGGGGCTAGACGGACAGAGAAAGAGAGGGGCTAGACCAACAGGGAAAGAGAGGGGGCTAGACAGAGAGAGAAAGGGAGAGGGGCTAGACGGACAGAGAAAGGGAGAGGGGCTAGACCGACAGAGAAAGAGAGGGGGCTAGACCAACAGAGAAAGAGAGAGGGCTAGAGAAAGAGACAGACGAAGAGAAAGGGAGAGGGGCTAGACCAACAGAGAAAGAGAGGGGGCTAGACCAACAGAGAAAGAGAGGGGCTAGACGGACAGAGAAAGGGAGAGGGGCTAGACCAACAGAGAGAAAGAGAGAAAGAGGGGGGCTAGACCAACAGAGAAAGAGAGGGGGCTAGACCAACAGAGAAAGAGAGAGGGCTAGACGGACAGAGAAAGGGAGAGGGGCTAGACCAACAGAGAAAGAGAGGGGGCTAGACCAACAGAGAAAGAGAGAGGGCTAGACGGACAGAGAAAGGAGAGGGGCTAGACCAACAGAGAAAGAGAGGGGCAGAGACCAACAGAGAAAGAGAGAGGGCTAGACCAACAGAGAAAGAGAGGGGGCTAGACCAACAGAGAAAGAGAGAAAGGGAGAGGGGCTAGAGAAAGAGAGGGGCTAGACCAACAGAGAAAGATAGAGGGGCTAGACCAACAGAGAAAGAGAGAGGGCTAGACCAACAGAGAAAGAGAGGGCTAGACGGACAGAGAAAGGGAGAGGGGCTAGACCAACAGAGAAAGAGAGGGGGCTAGACCAACAGAGAAAGAGAGAGGGCTAGACGGACAGAGAAAGGGAGAGGGGCTAGACCAACAGAGAAAGAGAGGGGCTAGACCAACAGAGAAAGAGAGGGGGCTAGACCAACAGAGAAAGAGAGGGGGCTAGACCAACAGAGAAAGAGAGAGGGCTAGACGGACAGAGAAAGGGAGAGGGGCTAGACCAACAGAGAAAGAGAGGGGGCTAGACCAACAGAGAAAGAGAGAGGGCTAGACGGACAGAGAAAGGGAGAGGGGCTAGACCAACAGAGAAAGAGAGGGGGCTAGACCAACAGAGAAAGAGAGGGGGCTGGACCAACAGAGAAAGGGAGGGGGCTAGACGGACAGAGAAAGGGAGAGGGGCTAGACAAACAGAGAAAGAGAGGGGGCTAGACCAACAGAGAAAGAGAGAGGGCTAGACCAACAGAGAAAGAGAGGGGCTAGACCAACAGAGAAAGAGAGGGGGCTGGACCAACAGAGAAAGGGAGGGGGCTAGACGGACAGAGAAAGGGAGAGGGGCTAGACAAACAGAGAAAGAGAGGGGGCTAGACCAACAGAGAAAGAGAGAGGGGCTAGACCAACAGAGAAAGAGAGAGGGCTAGACAGACAGAGAAAGGGAGAGGGGCTAGACCAACAGAGAAAGAGAGGGGCTAGACCAACAGAGAAAGATAGAGGGGCTAGACCAACAGAGAAAGAGAGGGGGCTAGACCAACAGAGAAAGAGAGAGGGCTAGACGGACAGAGAAAGGGAGAGGGGCTAGACCAACAGAGAAAGAGAGGGGGCTAGACCAACAGAGAAAGAGAGAGGGCTAGACGGACAGAGAAAGGGAGAGGGGCTAGACCAACAGAGAAAGAGAGGGGGCTAGACCAACAGAGAAAGAGAGGGTGCTAGACCAACAGAGAAAGAGAGGGGGCTAGACCAACAGAGAAAGAGAGAGGGCTAGACGGACAGAGAAAGGGAGAGGGGCTAGACCAACAGAGAAAGAGAGGGGGCTAGACCAACAGAGAAAGAGAGAGGGCTAGACGGACAGAGAAAGGGAGAGGGGCTAGACCAACAGAGAAAGAGAGGGGGCTAGACCAACAGAGAAAGAGAGGGGGCTGGACCAACAGAGAAAGGGAGGGGGCTAGACGGACAGAGAAAGGGAGAGGGGCTAGACAAACAGAGAAAGAGAGGGGGCTAGACCAACAGAGAAAGAGAGAGGGGCTAGACCAACAGAGAAAGAGAGGGGGCTAGACCAACAGAGAAAGAGAGAGGGCTAGACGGACAGAGAAAGGAGAGGGGCTAGACCAACAGAGAAAGAGAGGGGGCTAGACCAACAGAGAAAGAGAGAGGGCTAGACGGACAGAGAAAGGGAGAGGGGCTAGACCAACAGAGAAAGAGAGGGGGCTAGACCAACAGAGAAAGAGAGGGGGCTGGACCAACAGAGAAAGGGAGGGGGCTAGACGGACAGAGAAAGGGAGAGGGGCTAGACAAACAGAGAAAGAGAGGGGGCTAGACCAACAGAGAAAGAGAGAGGGGGCTAGACCAACAGAGAAAGAGAGAGGGCTAGACAGACAGAGAAAGGGAGAGGGGCTAGACCAACAGAGAAAGAGAGGGGGCTAGACCAACAGAGAAAGATAGAGGGGCTAGACCAACAGAGAAAGAGAGGGGGCTAGACCAACAGAGAAAGAGAGAGGGCTAGACGGACAGAGAAAGGGAGAGGGGCTAGACCAACAGAGAAAGAGAGGGGGCTAGACCAACAGAGAAAGAGAGAGGGCTAGACGGACAGAGAAAGGGAGAGGGGCTAGACCAACAGAGAAAGAGAGGGGGCTAGACCAACAGAGAAAGAGAGGGGGCTGGACCAACAGAGAAAGGAGGGGGCTAGACGGACAGAGAAAGGGAGAGGGGCTAGACAAACAGAGAAAGAGAGGGGCTAGACCAACAGAGAAAGAGAGAGGGGCTAGACCAACAGAGAAAGAGAGGGGCTAGACCAACAGAGAAAGGGAGGGGGCTAGACGGACAGAGAAAGGGAGAGGGGCTAGACGGACAGAGAAAGGCAGATGGGCTAGACCAACAGAGAAAGAGAGGGGGCTAGACCAACAGAGAAAGAGAGAGGGGCTAGACCAACAGAGAAAGAGAGGGGGCTAGACCAACAGAGAAAGAGAGGGGGCTGGACCAACAGAGAAAGGGAGGGGGCTAGACGGACAGAGAAAGGGAGAGGGGCTAGACCAACAGAGAAAGAGAGGGGGCTAGACCAACAGAGAAAGAGAGGGGGCTAGACCAACAGAGAAAGGGAGAGGGGCTAGACCAACAGAGAAAGAGAGGGGGCTAGACCAACAGAGAAAGAGAGGGGGCTAGACCAACAGAGAAAGGGAGAGGGGCTAGACCAACAGAGAAAGAGAGGGGGCTAGACCAACAGAGAAAGAGAGGATGTTAGACCAACAGAGAAAGAGAGGGTGCTAGACCAACAGAGAAAGAGAGGGGGCTAGACCAACAGAGAAAGAGAGGGGCTAGACCAACAGAGAAAGAGAGGGGGCTAGACCAACAGAGAAAGAGAGGGGGCTAGACCAACAGAGAAAGGGAGAGGGGCTAGACCAACAGAGAAAGAGAGGGGGCTAGACCAACAGAGAAAGAGAGGGTGCTAGACCAACAGAGAAAGAGAGGGGGCTAGACCAACAGAGAAAGAGAGGGGGCTAGACCAACAGAGAAAGGGAGGGGACTAGACCAACAGAGAAAGAGAGGGGGCTAGACCAACAGAGAAAGGGAGAATGGCTAGACCAACAGAGAAAGAGAGGGGGCTAGACCAACAGAGAAAGAGAGGGTGCTAGACCAACAGAGAAAGAGAGGGTGCTAGACCAACAGAGAAAGAGAGGGGGCTAGACCAACAGAGAAAGAGAGGGGGCTAGACCAACAGAGAAAGAGAGGGGGCTAGACCAACAGAGAAAGAGAGGGGGCTAGACCAACAGAGAAAGGGAGAGGGGCTAGACCAACAGAGAAAGGGAGAGGGGCTAGACGGATAGAGAAAGGGAGAGGGGCTAGACAGACAGAGAAAGGGAGAGGGGCTAGACGGACAGAGAAAGGGAGAGGGGCTAGACGGACAGAGAAAGGGAGAGGGGCTAGACGGACAGAGAAAGGGAGAGGGGCTAGACGGACAGAGAAAGAGAGGGGGCTAGACCAACAGGGAAAGAGAGGGGGCTAGACAGAGAGAGAAAGGGAGAGGGGCTAGACGGACAGAGAAAGGGAGAGGGGCTAGACCGACAGAGAAAGAGAGGGGGCTAGACCAACAGAGAAAGAGAGAGGGCTAGACCAACAGAGAAAGAGAGGGGGCTAGACGGACAGAGAAAGGGAGAGGGGCTAGACCAACAGAGAAAGAGAGGGGGCTAGACCAACAGAGAAAGAGAGAGGGCTAGACGGACAGAGAAAGGGAGAGGGGCTAGACCAACAGAGAAAGAGAGGGGGCTAGACCAACAGAGAAAGAGAGAGCGGCTAGACCAACAGAGAAAGAGAGGGGGCTAGACCAACAGGGAAAGAGAGAGGGCTAGACGGACAGAGAAAGGGAGAGGGGCTAGACCAACAGAGAAAGAGAGGGGGCTAGACCAACAGAGAAAGAGAGAGGGCTAGACGGACAGAGAAAGGGAGAGGGGCTAGACCAACAGAGAAAGAGAGAGGGCTAGACGGACAGAGAAAGATAGAGGGGCTAGACCAACAGAGAAAGAGAGGGGGCTAGACCAACAGAGAAAGAGAGAGGGCTAGACGGACAGAGAAAGGGAGAGGGGCTAGACCAACAGAGAAAGAGAGGGGGCTAGACCAACAGAGAAAGAGAGAGGGCTAGACGGACAGAGAAAGGGAGAGGGGCTAGACCAACAGAGAAAGAGAGGGGGCTAGACCAACAGAGAAAGAGAGGGGGCTGGACCAACAGAGAAAGGGAGGGGGCTAGACGGACAGAGAAAGGGAGAGGGGCTAGACAAACAGAGAAAGAGAGGGGGCTAGACCAACAGAGAAAGAGAGAGGGGCTAGACCAACAGAGAAAGAGAGAGGGCTAGACAGACAGAGAAAGGAGAGGGGCTAGACCAACAGAGAAAGAGAGGGGGCTAGACCAACAGAGAAAGATAGAGGGGCTAGACCAACAGAGAAAGAGAGGGGGCTAGACCAACAGAGAAAGAGAGAGGGGCTAGACAAACAGAGAAAGAGAGGGGGCTAGACCAACAGAGAAAGAGAGAGGGGCTAGACCAACAGAGAAAGAGAGGGGGCTAGACCAACAGAGAAAGGGAGGGGGCTAGACGGACAGAGAAAGGGAGAGGGGCTAGACGGACAGAGAAAGGCAGATGGGCTAGACCAACAGAGAAAGAGAGGGGGCTAGACCAACAGAGAAAGAGAGAGGGCTAGACGGACAGAGAAAGGGAGAGGGGCTAGACCAACAGAGAAAGAGAGAGGGCTAGACGGACAGAGAAAGGCAGATGGGCTAGACCAACAGAGAAAGAGAGAGGGGCTAGACCAACAGAGAAAGAGAGGGGGCTAGACCAACAGAGAAAGAGAGAGGGCTAGACAGACAGAGAAAGGGAGAGGGGCTAGACCAACAGAGAAAGAGAGGGGGCTAGACCAACAGAGAAAGATAGAGGGGCTAGACCAACAGAGAAAGAGAGGGGGCTAGACCAACAGAGAAAGAGAGAGGGCTAGACGGACAGAGAAAGGGAGAGGGGCTAGACCAACAGAGAAAGAGAGGGGGCTAGACCAACAGAGAAAGAGAGAGGGCTAGACGGACAGAGAAAGGGAGAGGGGCTAGACCAACAGAGAAAGAGAGGGGGCTAGACCAACAGAGAAAGAGAGGGGGCTGGACCAACAGAGAAAGGGAGGGGGCTAGACGGACAGAGAAAGGGAGAGGGGCTAGACAAACAGAGAAAGAGAGGGGGCTAGACCAACAGAGAAAGAGAGAGGGGCTAGACCAACAGAGAAAGAGAGAGGGCTAGACAGACAGAGAAAGGGAGAGGGGCTAGACCAACAGAGAAAGAGAGGGGGCTAGACCAACAGAGAAAGATAGAGGGGCTAGACCAACAGAGAAAGAGAGGGGGCTAGACCAACAGAGAAAGAGAGAGGGGCTAGACAAACAGAGAAAGAGAGGGGGCTAGACCAACAGAGAAAGAGAGAGGGGCTAGACCAACAGAGAAAGAGAGGGGGCTAGACCAACAGAGAAAGGGAGGGGGCTAGACGGACAGAGAAAGGGAGAGGGGCTAGACGGACAGAGAAAGGGAGGGGGCTAGACGGACAGAGAAAGGGAGAGGGGCTAGACGGACAGAGAAAGGCAGATGGGCTAGACCAACAGAGAAAGAGAGGGGGCTAGACCAACAGAGAAAGAGAGAGGGGCTAGACCAACAGAGAAAGAGAGGGGGCTAGACCAACAGAGAAAGAGAGGGTGCTGGACCAACAGAGAAAGGGAGGGGGCTAGACGGACAGAGAAAGGGAGAGGGGCTAGACCAACAGAGAAAGAGAGGGGGCTAGACCAACAGAGAAAGGGAGAGGGGCTAGACCAACAGAGAAAGAGAGGGGGCTAGACCAACAGAGAAAGAGAGGGGGCTAGACCAACAGAGAAAGAGAGGGGGCTAGACCAACAGAGAAAGGGAGAGGGGGCTAGACGGACAGAGAAAGAGAGGGGCTACACGGACAGAGAAAGGGAGAGGGGCTAGACCAACAGAGAAAGAGAGGGGCTAGACCAAAAGAGAAAGAGAGGGGGCTAGACCAACAGAGAAAGAGAGGGGGCTAGACCAACAGAGAAAGGGAGAGGGGGCTAGACGGACAGAGAAAGAGAGGGGGCTACACGGACAGAGAAAGGGAGAGGGGCTAGACCAACAGAGAAAGAGAGGGGGCTAGACCAACAGAGAAAGGGAGGGGACTAGACCAACAGAGAAAGAGAGGGGGCTAGACCAACAGAGAAAGGAGAGGGGCTAGACCAACAGAGAAAGAGAGGGGGCTAGACCAACAGAGAAAGAGAGGGTGCTAGACCAACAGAGAAAGAGAGGGTGCTAGACCAACAGAGAAAGAGAGGGGGCTAGACCAACAGAGAAAGAGAGGGGGCTAGACCAACAGAGAAAGAGAGGGGGCTAGACCAACAGAGAAAGAGAGGGGGCTAGACCAACAGAGAAAGGGAGAGGGGCTAGACCAACAGAGAAAGAGAGGGGGCTAGACCAACAGAGAAAGAGAGGGTGCTAGACCAACAGAGAAAGAGAGGGGGCTAGACCAACAGAGAAAGAGAGGGGGCTAGACCAACAGAGAAAGGGAGGGGACTAGACCAACAGAGAAAGAGAGGGGGCTAGACCAACAGAGAAAGGGAGAGGGGCTAGACCAACAGAGAAAGAGAGGGGGCTAGACCAACAGAGAAAGAGAGGGTGCTAGACCAACAGAGAAAGAGAGGGTGCTAGACCAACAGAGAAAGAGAGGGGGCTAGACCAACAGAGAAAGAGAGGGGGCTAGACCAACAGAGAAAGAGAGGGGGCTAGACCAACAGAGAAAGAGAGGGGGCTAGACCAACAGAGAAAGGGAGAGGGGCTAGACCAACAGAGAAAGGGAGAGGGGCTAGACGGATAGAGAAAGGGAGAGGGGCTAGACAGACAGAGAAAGGGAGAGGGGCTAGACGGACAGAGAAAGGGAGAGGGGCTAGACGGACAGAGAAAGGGAGAGGGGCTAGACGGACAGAGAAAGGGAGAGGGGCTAGACGGACAGAGAAAGAGAGGGGGCTAGACCAACAGGGAAAGAGAGGGGGCTAGACAGAGAGAGAAAGGGAGAGGGGCTAGACGGACAGAGAAAGGGAGAGGGGCTAGACCGACAGAGAAAGAGAGGGGGCTAGACAGAGAGAGAAAGGGATAGGGGCTAGACGGACAGAGAAAGAGAGAGGGGCTAGACAGAGAGAGAAAGGGAGAGGGGCTAGACCGACAGAGAAAGAGAGGGGGCTAGACAGAGAGAGAAAGGGAGAGGGGGCTAGACAGAGAGAGAAAGGGAGAGGGGGCTAAACCAACAGAGAAAGAGAGGGAGCTAGACAGAGAGAGAAAGGGAGAGGGGCTAGACCGACAGAAAAAGGGAGAGGGGCTAGACGGACAGAGAAAGGGAGAGGGGCTAGACGGACAGAGAAAGGCAGATGGGCTAGACGGACAGAGAAAGGGAGAGGGGCTAGACGGACAGAGAAAAGGAGAGGGGCTAGACGGACATACAAGGGGAGAGGGGCTAGACGGACAGAGAAAGGGAGAGGGGCTAGACGGATAGAGAAAGGGAGAGGGGCTAGACAGTGAGAGAAAGGGAGAGGGGCTAGACTGAGAGAGAAAGGGAGAGGGGGCTAGACCGAGAGAGAAAGGGAGAGGGGCTATATAGAGAGAAAGGGAGAGGGGCTAGACGGACAGAGAAAGGAGAGGGGCTAGACCGAGAGAGAAAGGGAGAGGGGCTAGACCGAGAGAGAAAGGGAGAGGGGCTAGATAGAGAGAGAAAGGGAGAGGGGCTAGACAGAGAGAGAAAGGGAGAGGGGCCAGATAGAGAGAGCAAGGGAGAGGGGCTAGACAGTGAGAGAAAGGGAGAGGGGCTAGATAGAGAGAGAAAGGAGAGGGGCTAGACAGAGAGAGAAAGGAGAGGGGCTCGATAGAGAGAGAAAGGAGAGGGCTAGACAGAGAGAGAAAGGAGAGGGGCTAGACAGAGAGAAAGGGAGAGGGGCTAGACAGAGAGAGAAAGGGAGAGGGGCTAGACAGACAGAGAAAGGGAGAGGGGCCAGACGGACAGAGAAAGGGAGAGGGGCTATACAGAGAGAGAAAGGGGAGAGGGGCTAGACAGACAGAGAAAGGGAGAGGGGCCAGACGGACAGAGAAAGGGAGAGGGGCTAGACAGAGTGAGAAAGGGAGAGGGGCTAGACGGACAGAGAAATGGAGAGGGGCTAGACAGAGAGAGAAATGGAGAGGGGCTAGACGGACAGAGAAAGGGAGAGGGGCTAGACGGACAGAGAAGGGGAGAGGGGCTAGACTGAGAGAGAAAGGGAGAGGGGCTAGACGGACAGAGAAAGGGAGAGGGGCTAGACGGACAGAGAAAAGGAGAGGGGCTAGACGGACAGAGAAGGGAGAGGGGCTAGACGGACAGAGAAAGGGAGAGGGGCTAGACGGATAGAGAAAGGGAGAGGGGCTAGACTGAGAGAGAAAGGGAGAGGGGCTAGACCGAGAGAGAAAGGGAGAGGGGCTAGATAGAGAGAAAAAGGAGAGGGGCTAGACAGTGAGAGAAAGGAGAGGGGCCAGATAGAGAGAGAAAGGGAGAGGGGCTAGACAGATAGAGAAAGGAGAGGGGCTAGATAGAGAGAGAAATGGAGAGGGGGCCAGACAGAGAGAAAGGGAGAGGGGCTAGATAGAGAGAGAAAGGGGAGGGGCTAGACAGAGAGAGAAAGGGAGAGGGGCTCGATAGAGAGAGAAAGGGAGAGGGGGCTAGACAGAGAGAGAAAGGGAGAGGGGCTAGACAGAGAGAAAGGAGAGGGGCTAGACAAACAGAGAAAGGGAGAGGGGCTAGATAGAGAGAGAAAGGAGAGGGGGCTAGACAGTGGGAAAGGGAGAATGGCTAGACAGTGGGAGAAAGGGAGAATGGCTAGATAGAGAGAGAAAGGGAGAGGGGCTAGACAGAGAGAGAAAGGGAGAGGGGCTAGACCGATAGAGAAAGGGAGAGGGGCTAGACTGAGAGAGAAAGGGAGAGGGGCTAGACCGAGAGAGAAAGGGAGAGGGGCTAGATAGAGAGAGAAAGGGAGAGGGGCTAGATAGAGAGAGAAAGGGAGAGGGGCTAGACGGACAGAGAAAGGGAGAGGGGCTAGACCGACAGAGAAAGAGAGGTGGCTAGACAGAGAGAGAAAGGGATAGGGGCTAGACGGACAGAGAAAGAGAGGGGGCTAGACAGAGAGAGAAAGGGAGAGGGGCTAGACCGACAGAGAAAGAGAGGGGGCTAGACAGAGAGAGAAAGGGAGAGGGGGCTAAACCAACAGAGAAAGAGAGGGGGCTAGACAGAGAGAGAAAGGGAGAGGGGCTAGACCGACAGAAAAAGGGAGAGGGGCTAGACGGACAGAGAAAAGGAGAGGGGCTAGACGGACATAGAAGGGGAGAGGGGCTAGACGGACAGAGAAAGGGAGAGGGGCTAGACGGATAGAGAAAGGGAGAGGGGCTAGACTGAGAGAGAAAGGGAGAGGGGCTAGACCGAGAGAGAAAGGGAGAGGGGCTATATAGAGAGAGAAAGGGAGAGGGGCTAGACGGACAGAGAAAGGGAGAGGGGCTAGACCGAGAGAGAAAGGGAGAGGGGCTAGACCGAGAGAGGAAGGGAGAGGGGCTAGACCGAGAGAGAAAGGGAGAGGGGCTAGATAGAGAGAGAAAGGGAGAGGGGCTAGACAGAGAGAGAAAGGGAGAGGGGCTAGACCAACAGAGAAAGAGAGGGGGCTAGACCAACAGAGAAAGAGAGGGTGCTAGACCAACAGAGAAAGAGAGGGTGCTAGACCAACAGAGAAAGAGAGGGGCTAGACCAACAGAGAAAGAGAGGGGGCTAGACCAACAGAGAAAGAGAGGGGGCTAGACCAACAGAGAAAGAGAGGGGGCTAGACCAACAGAGAAAGGGAGGGGGCTAGACCAACAGAGAAAGGGAGAGGGGCTAGACGGATAGAGAAAGGGAGAGGGGCTAGACAGACAGAGAAAGGGAGAGGGGCTAGACGGACAGAGAAAGGGAGAGGGGCTAGACGGACAGAGAAAGGGAGAGGGGCTAGACCAACAGAGAAAGAGAGGGTGCTAGACCAACAGAGAAAGAGAGGGTGCTAGACCAACAGAGAAAGAGAGGGGGCTAGACCAACAGAGAAAGAGAGGGGGCTAGACCAACAGAGAAAGAGAGGGGGCTAGACCAACAGAGAAAGAGAGGGGGCTAGACCAACAGAGAAAGGGAGAGGGGCTAGACCAACAGAGAAAGGGAGAGGGGCTAGACGGATAGAGAAAGGGAGAGGGGCTAGACAGACAGAGAAAGGGAGAGGGGCTAGACGGACAGAGAAAGGGAGAGGGGCTAGACGGACAGAGAAAGGGAGAGGGGCTAGACGGACAGAGAAAGGGAGAGGGGCTAGACGGACAGAGAAAGAGAGGGGGCTAGACCAACAGGGAAAGAGAGGGGCTAGACAGAGAGAGAAAGGGAGAGGGGCTAGACGGACAGAGAAAGGGAGAGGGGCTAGACCGACAGAGAAAGAGAGGGGGCTAGACAGAGAGAGAAAGGGATAGGGGCTAGACGGACAGAGAAAGAGAGAGGGGCTAGACAGAGAGAGAAAGGGAGAGGGGCTAGACCGACAGAGAAAGAGAGGGGGCTAGACAGAGAGAGAAAGGGAGAGGGGGCTAGACAGAGAGAGAAAGGGAGAGGGGGCTAAACCAACAGAGAAAGAGAGGGGGCTAGACAGAGAGAGAAAGGGAGAGGGGCTAGACCGACAGAAAAAGGGAGAGGGGCTAGACGGACAGAGAAAGGGAGAGGGGCTAGACGGACAGAGAAAGGCAGATGGGCTAGACGGACAGAGAAAGGGAGAGGGGCTAGACGGACAGAGAAAAGGAGAGGGGCTAGACGGACATACAAGGGGAGAGGGGCTAGACGGACAGAGAAAGGGAGAGGGGCTAGACGGATAGAGAAAGGGAGAGGGGCTAGACAGTGAGAGAAAGGGAGAGGGGCTAGACTGAGAGAGAAAGGGAGAGGGGCTAGACCGAGAGAGAAAGGGAGAGGGGCTATATAGAGAGAAAGGGAGAGGGGCTAGACGGACAGAGAAAGGGAGAGGGGCTAGACCGAGAGAGAAAGGGAGAGGGGCTAGACCGAGAGAGAAAGGAGAGGGGCTAGATAGAGAGAGAAAGGGAGAGGGGCTAGACAGAGAGAGAAAGGGAGAGGGGCCAGATAGAGAGAGCAAGGGAGAGGGGCTAGACAGTGAGAGAAAGGGAGAGGGGCTAGATAGAGAGAGAAAGGGAGAGGGGCTAGACAGAGAGAGAAAGGGAGAGGGGCTCGATAGAGAGAGAAAGGGAGAGGGGCTAGACAGAGAGAGAAAGGGAGAGGGGCTAGACAGAGAGAAAGGGAGAGGGGCTAGACAGAGAGAGAAAGGGAGAGGGGCTAGACAGACAGAGAAAGGGAGAGGGGCCAGACGGACAGAGAAAGGGAGAGGGGCTATACAGAGAGAGAAAGGGAGAGGGGCTAGACAGACAGAGAAAGGGAGAGGGGCCAGACGGACAGAGAAAGGGAGAGGGGCTAGACAGAGTGAGAAAGGGAGAGGGGCTAGACGGACAGAGAAATGGAGAGGGGCTAGACAGAGAGAGAAATGGAGAGGGGCTAGACGGACAGAGAAAGGGAGAGGGGCTAGACGGACAGAGAAGGGGAGAGGGGCTAGACTGAGAGAGAAAGGGAGAGGGGCTAGACGGACAGAGAAAGGGAGAGGGGCTAGACGGACAGAGAAAAGGAGAGGGGCTAGACGGACAGAGAAGGGGAGAGGGGCTAGACGGACAGAGAAAGGGAGAGGGGCTAGACGGATAGAGAAAGGGAGAGGGGCTAGACTGAGAGAGAAAGGGAGAGGGGCTAGACCGAGAGAGAAAGGGAGAGGGGCTAGATAGAGAGAAAAAGGGAGAGGGGCTAGACAGTGAGAGAAAGGAGAGGGGCTAGATAGAGAGAGAAAGGAGAGGGGCTAGACAGATAGAGAAAGGAGAGGGGCTAGATAGAGAGAGAAATGGAGAGGGGCTAGACAGTGAGAGAAAGGGAGAGGGGCTAGATAGAGAGAGAAAGGGAGAGGGGCTAGACAGAGAGAGAAAGGGAGAGGGGCTCGATAGAGAGAGAAAGGAGAGGGGCTAGACAGAGAGAAAAAGGAGAGGGGCTAGACAGAGAGAAAGGGAGAGGGGCTAGACAAACAGAGAAAGGGAGAGGGGCTAGATAGAGAGAGAAAGGGAGAGGGGCTAGACAGTGGGAGAAAGGGAGAATGGCTAGACAGTGGGAGAAAGGGAGAATGGCTAGATAGAGAGAGAAAGGGAGAGGGGCTAGACAGAGAGAGAAAGGGAGAGGGGCTAGACCGATAGAGAAAGGGAGAGGGGCTAGACTGAGAGAGAAAGGGAGAGGGGCTAGACCGAGAGAGAAAGGGAGAGGGGCTAGATAGAGAGAGAAAGGGAGAGGGGCTAGATAGAGAGAGAAAGGGAGAGGGGCTAGACGGACAGAGAAAGGGAGAGGGGCTAGACCGACAGAGAAAGAGAGGTGGCTAGACAGAGAGAGAAAGGGATAGGGGCTAGACGGACAGAGAAAGAGAGGGGGCTAGACAGAGAGAGAAAGGGAGAGGGGCTAGACCGACAGAGAAAGAGAGGGGGCTAGACAGAGAGAGAAAGGGAGAGGGGGCTAAACCAACAGAGAAAGAGAGGGGGCTAGACAGAGAGAGAAAGGGAGAGGGGCTAGACCGACAGAAAAAGGGAGAGGGGCTAGACGGACAGAGAAAGGCAGATGGGCTAGACGAACAGAGAAAGGGAGAGGGGCTAGACGGATAGAGAAAGGGAGAGGGGCTAGACGGATAGAGAAAGGGAGAGGGGCTAGACGGACAGAGAAAAGGAGAGGGGCTAGACGGACATAGAAGGGGAGAGGGGCTAGACGGACAGAGAAAGGGAGAGGGGCTAGACGGATAGAGAAAGGGAGAGGGGCTAGACTGAGAGAGAAAGGGAGAGGGGCTAGACCGAGAGAGAAAGGGAGAGGGGCTATATAGAGAGAGAAAGGGAGAGGGGCTAGACGGACAGAGAAAGGGAGAGGGGCTAGACCGAGAGAGAAAGGGAGAGGGGCTAGACCGAGAGAGGAAGGGAGAGGGGCTAGACCGAGAGAGAAAGGGAGAGGGGCTAGATAGAGAGAGAAAGGGAGAGGGGCTAGACAGAGAGAGAAAGGGAGAGGGGCCAGATAGAGAGAGAAAGGGAGAGGGGCTAGACAGTGAGAGAAAGGGAGAGGGGCTAGATAGAGAGAGAAAGGAGAGGGGCTAGACAGATAGAGAAAGGGAGAGGGGCTAGATAGAGAGAGAAATGGAGAGGGGCTAGACAGTGAGAGAAAGGGAGAGGGGCTAGATAGAGAGAGAAAGGGGAGAGGGGCTAGACAGAGAGAGAAAGGGAGAGGGGCTCGATAGAGAGAGAAAGGGAGAGGGGCTAGATAGAGAGAGAAAGGGAGAATGGCTAGATAGAGAGAGAAAGGGAGAGGGGCTAGACAGAGAGAGAAAGGGAGAGGGGCTAGACCGACAGAGAAAGGGAGAGGGGCTAGACAGAGAGAGAAAGGAGAGGGGCTAGACAGAGAGAGAAAGGAGAGGGGCCAGACGGACAGAGAAAGGGAGAGGGGCTAGACGGAGTGAGAAAGGGAGAGGGGCTAGACGGACAGAGAAATGGAGAGGGGCTAGACAGAGAGAGAAAGGGAGAGGGGCTAGACGGACAGAGAAGGGGAGAGGGGCTAGACAGAGAGAGAAAGGGAGAGGGGCTAGACGGACAGAGAAAGGGAGAGGGGCTAGACGGACAGAGAAAAGGAGAGGGGCTAGACGGACAGAGAAGGGGAGAGGGGCTAGACGGCCAGAGAAAGCGAGAGGGGCTAGACGGAGAGAGAAAGGGAGAGGGGCTAGATAGAGAGAGAAAGGGAGAGGGGCTAGACAGAGAGAGAAAGGGAGAGGGGCTAGACAGAGAGAAAGGGAGAGGGGCTAGACGGACAGAGAAAGGGAGAGGGGCTAGATAGAGAGAGAAAGGAGAGGGGATAGACAGGGAGAAAGGGAGAATGGCTAGATAGAGAGAGAAAGGGAGAGGGGCTAGACAGAGAGAGAAAGGGAGAGGGGCTAGACCGACAGAGAAAGGGAGAGGGGCTAGACGGATAGAGAAAGGGAGAGGGGCTGGGCTAGACTGAGAGAGAAAGGGAGAGGGGCTAGACCGAGAGAGAAAGGGAGAGGAGCTAGATAGAGAGAGAAAGGAGAGGGGCTAGACGGACAGAGAAAGGGAGAGGGGCTAGACCGAGAGAGAAAGGGAGAGGGGCTAGACCGAGAGAGAAAGGGAGAGGGGCTAGATAGAGAGAGAAAGGGAGAGGGGCTAGACAGAGAGAGAAAGGGAGAGGGGCTAGATAGAGAGAGAAAGGGAGAGGGGCTAGACAGTGAGAGAAAGGAGAGGGGCTAGATAGAGAGAGAAAGGGAGAGGGCTAGACAGATAGAGAAAGGGAGAGGGGCTAGATAGAGAGAGAAATGGAGAGGGGCAAGACAGAGAGAGAAAGGAGAGGGGCTCGATAGAGAGAGAAAGGGAGAGGGGCTAGACAGAGAGAGAAAGGAGAGGGGCTAGACAGAGAGAGAAAGGAGAATGGCTAGATAGAGAGAGAAAGGGAGAGGGGCTAGACAGAGAGAGAAAGGGAGAGGGGCTAGACCGACAGAGAAAGGGAGAGGGGCTAGACAGAGAGAGAAAGGGAGAGGGGCTAGACAGAGAGAGAAAGGGAGAGGGGCCAGACGGACAGAGAAAGGGAGAGGGGCTAGACGGAGTGAGAAAGGGAGAGGGGCTAGACGGACAGAGAAATGGAGAGGGGCTAGACAGAGAGAGAAAGGGAGAGGGGCTAGACGGACAGAGAAGGAGAGGGGCTAGACAGAGAGAGAAAGGGAGAGGGGCTAGACGGACAGAGAAAGGGAGAGGGGCTAGACGGACAGAGAAAAGGAGAGGGGCTAGACGGACAGAGAAGGGGAGAGGGGCTAGACGGCCAGAGAAAGCGAGAGGGGCTAGACGGAGAGAAAGGAGAGGGGCTAGATAGAGAGAGAAAGGGAGAGGGGCTAGACAGAGAGAGAAAGGAGAGGGGCTAGACAGAGAGAAAGGGAGAGGGGCTAGACGGACAGAGAAAGGGAGAGGGGCTAGATAGAGAGAGAAAGGAGAGGGATAGACAGTGGGAGAAAGGGAGAATGGCTAGATAGAGAGAGAAAGGGAGAGGGGCTAGACAGAGAGAGAAAGGGAGAGGGGCTAGACCGACAGAGAAAGGGAGAGGGGCTAGACGGATAGAGAAAGGGAGAGGGGCTGGGCTAGACTGAGAGAGAAAGGGAGAGGGGCTAGACCGAGAGAGAAAGGGAGAGGAGCTAGATAGAGAGAGAAAGGGAGAGGGGCTAGACGGACAGAGAAAGGGAGAGGGGCTAGACCGAGAGAGAAAGGGAGAGGGGCTAGACCGAGAGAGAAAGGGAGAGGGGCTAGATAGAGAGAGAAAGGAGAGGGGCTAGACAGAGAGAGAAAGGGAGAGGGGCTAGATAGAAAGGGAGAGGGGCTAGACAGTGAGAGAAAGGGAGAGGGGCTAGATAGAGAGAGAAAGGGAGAGGGGCTAGACAGAGAGAGAAAGGGAGAGGGGCTAGATAGAGAGAGAAAGGGAGAGGGGCTAGACAGTGAGAGAAAGGAGAGGGGCTAGATAGAGAGAAAGGGAGAGGGGCTAGACAGATAGAGAAAGGGAGAGGGGCTAGATAGAGAGAGAAATGGAGAGGGGCAAGACAGAGAGAGAAAGGGAGAGGGGCTCGATAGAGAGAGAAAGGAGAGGGGCTAGACAGAGAGAGAAAGGGAGAGGGGCTAGACAGAGAGAGAAAGGGAGAATGGCTAGATAGAGAGAGAAAGGGAGAGGGGCTAGACAGAGAGAGAAAGGGAGAGGGGCTAGACCGACAGAGAAAGGAGAGGGGCTAGACAGAGAGAGAAAGGGAGAGGGGCTAGACAGAGAGAGAAAGGGAGAGGGGCCAGACGGACAGAGAAAGGGAGAGGGGCTAGACGGAGTGAGAAAGGGAGAGGGGCTAGACGGACAGAGAAATGGAGAGGGGCTAGACAGAGAGAGAAAGGAGAGGGGCTAGACGGACAGAGAAGGGGAGAGGGGCTAGACAGAGAGAGAAAGGGAGAGGGGCTAGACGGACAGAGAAAGGGAGAGGGGCTAGACGGACAGAGAAAAGGAGAGGGGCTAGACGGACAGAGAAGGGGAGAGGGGCTAGACGGCCAGAGAAAGCGAGAGGGGCTAGACGGAGAGAGAAAGGGAGAGGGGCTAGATAGAGAGAGAAAGGGAGAGGGGCTAGACAGAGAGAGAAAGGGAGAGGGGCTAGACAGAGAGAAAGGGAGAGGGGCTAGACGGACAGAGAAAGGGAGAGGGGCTAGATAGAGAGAGAAAGGGAGAGGGGATAGACAGTGGAGAAAGGGAGAATGGCTAGATAGAGAGAGAAAGGGAGAGGGGCTAGACAGAGAGAGAAAGGGAGAGGGGCTAGACCGACAGAGAAAGGGAGAGGGGCTAGACGGATAGAGAAAGGGAGAGGGGCTGGGCTAGACTGAGAGAGAAAGGGAGAGGGGCTAGACCGAGAGAGAAAGGGAGAGGAGCTAGATAGAGAGAGAAAGGGAGAGGGGCTAGACGGACAGAGAAAGGGAGAGGGGCTAGACCGAGAGAGAAAGGGAGAGGGGCTAGACCGAGAGAGAAAGGGAGAGGGGCTAGATAGAGAGAGAAAGGGAGAGGGGCTAGACAGAGAGAGAAAGGGAGAGGGGCTAGATAGAAAGGGAGAGGGGCTAGACAGTGAGAGAAAGGGAGAGGGGCTAGATAGAGAGAGAAAGGGAGAGGGGCTAGACAGATAGAGAAAGGGAGAGGGGCTAGATAGAGAGAGAAATGGAGAGGGGCAAGACAGAGAGAGAAAGGGAGAGGGGCTCGATAGAGAGAGAAAGGAGAGGGGCTAGACAGAGAGAAAAGGGAGAGGGGCTAGACAGAGAGAAAGGAGAGGGGCTAGACGGACATAGAAAGGAGAGGGGCTAGATAGAGAGAGAAAGGGAGAGGGGCTAGACGTGGGAGAAAGGGAGAATGGCTAGATAGAGAGAGAAAGGGAGAGGGGCTAGACAGAGAGAGAAAGGGAGAGGGGCTAGACCGACAGAGAAAGGGAGAGGGGCTAGACAGAGAGAGAAAGGGAGAGGGGCTAGACAGAGAGAGAAAGGGAGAGGGGGCAGACAGACAGAGAAAGGGAGAGGGGCTAGACGGACAGAGAAATGGAGAGGGGCTAGACAGAGAGAGAAAGGGAGAGGGGGCAGACGGATAGAGAAAGGGAGAGGGGCTGGGCTAGACTGAGAGAGAAAGGGAGAGGGGCTAGACCGAGAGAGAAAGGGAGAGGAGCTAGATAGAGAGAGAAAGGGAGAGGGGCTAGACGGACAGAGAAAGGGAGAGGGGCTAGACCGAGAGAGAAAGGGAGAGGGGCTAGACCGAGAGAGAAAGGGAGAGGGGCTAGATAGAGAGAGAAAGGAGAGGAGCTAGACAGAGAGAGAAAGGGAGAGGGGCTAGATTGAGAGAGAAAGGGAGAGGGGCTAGACAGTGAGAGAAAGGGAGAGGGGCTAGATAGAGAGAGAAAGGAGAGGGGCTAGACAGATAGAGAAAGGGAGAGGGGCTAGATAGAGAGAGAAATGGAGAGGGGCTAGACAGTGAGAGAAAGGGAGAGGGGCTAAATAGAGAGAGAAAGGGAGAGGGGCAAGACAGAGAGAGAAAGGGAGAGGGGCTCGATAGAGAGAGAAAGGGAGAGGGGCTAGACAGAGAGAGAAAGGGAGAGGGGCTAGACAGAGAGAAAGGGAGAGGGGCTAGACGGACAGAGAAAGGAGAGGGGCTAGATAGAGAGAGAAAGGGAGAGGGGCTAGACGTGGGAGAAAGGGAGAATGGCTAGATAGAGAGAGAAAGGGAGAGGGGCTAGACAGAGAGAGAAAGGGAGAGGGGCTAGACCGACAGAGAAAGGGAGAGGGGCTAGACAGAGAGAGAAAGGGAGAGGGGCTAGACAGAGAGAGAAAGGGAGAGGGGCAGACAGACAGAGAAAGGGAGAGGGGCTAGACGGACAGAGAAATGGAGAGGGGCTAGACAGAGAGAGAAAGGGAGAGGGGCAGACGGACAGAGAAAGGGAGAGGGGCTAGACGGACAGAGAAATGGAGAGGGGCTAGACAGAGAGAGAAATAGAGAGGGGCTAGACGGACAGAGAAAGGGAGAGGGGCTAGACGGACAGAGAAGGGGAGAGGGGCTAGACAGAGAGAGAAGGGGAGAGGGGCTAGACGGAGAGAGAGAGGGAGAGGGGCTAGACGGACAGAGAAAGGGGAGATGGGCTAGACAGAGAGAGAAAGGGAGAGGGGCTAGACAGAGAGAGAGAAAGGGAGAGGGGCTAGACAGAGAGAGAGAAAGGGAGAGGGGCTAGACGGAGAGAGAGGGAGAGGGGCTAGACAGACAGAGAAAAGGAGATGGGCTAGACAGAGAGAGAAAGGGAGAGGGGCTAGACAGAGAGAGAGAAAGGGAGAGGGGCTAGACAGACAGAGACTAGAGCACACCAGACACATAGAATGACAGAGACTGGAGAACACCAGACACATAGAATGACAGAGACTGGAGCACACCAGACACATAGAATGGCAGAGTCTGGAGAACACCAGACACATAGAATGGCAGAGACTGGAGCACACCAGACACATAGAATGACAGAGACGGGAGCACACCAGACACATAGAATGACAGAGACTGGAGCACACCAGACACATAGTATGGCAGAGACTGGAGCACACCAGACACATAGAATGACAGAGACTGGAACACACCAGACATATAGAATGGCAGAGACTGGAGCACACCAGACACATAGAATGGCAGAGACTGGAGCACACCAGACACATAGAATGACAGAGACTAGAGCACACCAGACACATAGAATGACTGAGACTGGAGCACACCAGACACATAGAATGACAGAGACTGGAGCACACCAGACACATAGAATGACAGAGACTGGAGCACACCAGACACGTAGAATGGCAGAGACTGGAGCACACCAGACACATAGAATGACAGAGACTGGAGCACACCAGACACGTAGAATGACAGAGACTGGAGCACACCAGACACATAGAATGACAGAGACTGGAGCACACCAGACACGTAGAATGACAGAGACTCGAGCACACCAGACACATAGAATGACAGAGACTGGAGCACACCAGACACATAGAATGACAGAGACTGGAGCACACCAGACACATAGAATGACAGAGACTGGAGCACACCAGACACATAGAATGACAGAGACTGGAGCACACCAGACACATAGAATGACAGAGACTGGAGCACACCAGACACATAGAATGACAGAGACTGGAGCACACCAGACACATAGAATGACAGAGACTGGAGCACACCAGACACATAGAATGACAGAGACTGGAGCACACCAGACACATAGAATGACAGAGACTGGAGCACACCAGACACATAGAATGACATAGACTGGAGCACACCAGACACATAGAATGACAGAGACTGGAGAACACCAGACACATAGAATGACAGAGACTGGAGAACACCAGACACATAGAATGACAGAGACTGGAGCACACCAGACACGTAGAATGACAGAGACTCGAGCACACCAGACACATAGAATGACAGAGACTGGAGCACACCAGACACATAGAATGACAGAGACTGGAGAACACCAGACACATAGAATGACAGAGACTGGAGCACACCAGACACATAGAATGACAGAGACTGGAGAACACCAGACACATAGAATGACAGAGACTGGAGCACACCAGACACATAGAATGACAGAGACTGGAGCACACCAGACACGTAGAATGACAGAGACTGGAGCACACCAGACACGTAGAATGACAGAGACTGGAGCACACCAGACACATAGAATGACAGAGACTGGAGAACACCAGACACATAGAATGACAGAGACTGGAGCACACCAGACACATAGAATGACAGAGACTGGAGCACACCAGACACGTAGAATGACAGAGACTGGAGCACACCAGACACATAGAATGACAGAGACTGGAGAACACCAGACACATAGAATGACAGAGACTGGAGCACACCAGACACATAGAATGACAGAGATTAAGAGAGGGAACAGATAGACAGAGAAAGATAGGAATATTTCAGACAGAGACACTCTGCTGTCAGTCCCACAGCTGGGCCTAATGTCTCGTCATGGTATGTGAGAAGGAGCAGGATGGGACATCACTGTCTGTCTGTCTGTCTGTCTGTCTTTTTGTTTGTGATTTGATAAAAGCCCTCTCAGAAAACAGATGTGAGGAGACAGTAAGGAATCCTTAAAGGTCCAATGCAGCCATTTTTATCTCAATATCAAATCCTTTCTGGGTGACAATTAAGTGTCTTACTGTGATTGTTTTCAATTAAAATGGTCAGAAAATAAGCAAAAAGCTTCTTAGCAAAAAGCAATTTCTCAAGCAAGTTTCATGACTGACCACGAGAATCAGGTTTGCAATGAATAACTTCAATCTGACCCCTTACACCCATAGAGGGGGCAGGAAAGAAATAGTTGTGATTAACAACTCACGTCCGGTCGTAAATCAAGGGAGAAGATAAAATGGCACTGGAGCAGAAGGCAGACGTTTTATGTGCCCCCAACTGATTGAGTTTTTCTGTTCGTTTATCTGCGTTGTTTGTAACTCGTTTTTTTACTCATTTTGTACATAATGTTGCCGCTACCGTCTATTATGACCGAAAATAACTTCTAGACATCAGAACTGCGATTTCTCACCACGGACTAGCAGAATCCTTTTTCTTCTTTACGACTCTGACGGGCCCGAGGCGGAGGATATACGACTCTCTCAGGAACAGGCCCCGAGCCCAGTGATCTGTGTGAAAAGGAGGCTGAGAAAGAGAGGCAGGAGAGCGGGCTGCCTGCTGAGAAGTCGTAGGTGATTGAATAAACCCCACTTCCCTCAATTCTGCTAGCAAATGTGCAGTCTTTGGATAATAAAATTGATGAGTTACGCTTAAGATTAAACTGAATGACGACAACATCAACATACAGCTGGCTGGTTATACGATGTACCAGCAGGATAGAACAGCGGCGTCTGGTAAGACAAGGGGCGCCGGTCTATGTATTTTTGTAAACAACAGCTGGTGCTCGATATCTAAGGAAATCTCGAGCTATTGCTCACCTGAGGTAGAGTTTCTCATGATAAGCTCTAGACCACACTACCTACCTAGAGAGTTTTCATCTGTATTCTTTGTAGCTGTTTACATACCACCACAGTCAGAGGCTGGCACTAAGACAGCATTGAATGAGCTGTATTCTGCCATAAGCAAACAAGAAAACGCTCACCCAGAGATGGCGCTCCTAGTAGTCGTAGACTTTAATGCAGGGAAACTTAAATCAGCTTTACCAAATTACTATCAGCATGTTAAATGTGCAACCAGAAAGAAAAGAACTCTGGACCACCTATATTCCACACACAGAGACACATACAAAGCTCTCCCTCACCCTCCATTAGGCAAATCTAACCATAATTCCTTCCTCCTGATTCCTGCTTTCAGATGCTAAGCGACAGGACGTTTTTTTCTAGCACAGACAGGAATATGTTCTGGGATTCTTCCTAAGGCATTGAGGAGTACACCACATCTGTCATTGACTTCATCAATAAGTGCATCGATGACATCATCCTCCTCCTCAACATGAGGTGGAGATGATAAAATCACCTCCTGGACAATCACTGATACGGCAGATTAGCTGTCCTAAGTAAAGTATCTTCAAAAGCAAATTTAAGTAGGACCATCCTGTTACTCTGCTCAAACCATTACGCCACTCTCATCACCCCACTGGGGAAACATCGAACCATCTTCAAAGAAGCATCTTCAATAGTAAATGGAAGGCAAAAATCAACTCTGTAGTTCTGTTCAGGACTACACGACAAATCACCGGATACCGGACAACTATGAAGAAGGACATCAGTAGAAGAATTGTTGGAACATTTCGGACAATCAGAGCCTTACAAGTGTGCCACAAAAAGGCCCAAACCCCTTTCCAAGGGTGCCCTGTTCACCGAGAGATCCCCGGTGAACCCAGACATTTCACGTAAATACATTCACGATTTCTTGCTCAAAGCGGGTGGCGGTTTGTGTGGAAAGTATATGGTCATTGTAGGTGAGAGTAGTTTGTGAACGTGGCGATGTTATCCATGTTGTCATTCTGCTTGGGATCTGTTTTCAGCGTATTACGTCTCCAATATCAGTGTAGAATGCATGTTTATCCTGTGTTCCCATTTAATTAGCGAGTAAATAAATAATTTGACCAATTTGTGTAGTACAGAATCATAAGTAAAGCTCGGGTTTTTACAGATGCAAAAGGTTATGACGGTTCAGAATGGTGATATGATACGAGGTTATTTATTATTCTTTTTTATTTAACCTTAATTTAACCAGGTAGGCTAGTTGAGAACAAGTTCTCATTTGCACCTGGCCAAGATAAAGCAAAGCAGTTTGACACATACAACAACACAGAGCTACACATGGAATAAACAAACACACAGTTAATAATACAGTAGAAAAGTCTATATACAGCATGTACAAATGAGGTAGGATAAGGGAGGTAAGGCAATAAATAGGCCATGGCGGCGAAGTAATTACAATATAGCAATTAAACACGGGACAGAGAAAGAGAGGGGGCTAGACCAACAGAGAAAGAGAGAGGGCTAGACCAACAGAGAAAGAGAGGGGGCTAGACGCACAGAGAAAGGGAGAGGGGCTAGACCAACAGAGAAAGAGAGGGGGCTAGACCAACAGAGAAAGAGAGAGGGCTAGACGGACAGAGAAAGGGAGAGGGGCTAGACCAACAGAGAAAGAGAGGGGGCTAGACCAACAGAGAAAGAGAGAGGGGCTAGACCAACAGAGAAAGAGAGGGGGCTAGACCAACAGAGAAAGAGAGAGGGCTAGACGGACAGAGAAAGGGAGAGGGGCTAGACCAACAGAGAAAGAGAGAGGGCTAGACCAACAGAGAAAGAGAGAGGGCTAGACGGACAGAGAAAGGGAGAGGGGCTAGACCAACAGAGAAAGAGAGAGGGCTAGACGGACAGAGAAAGGCAGATGGGCTAGACCAACAGAGAAAGAGAGAGGGGCTAGACCAACAGAGAAAGAGAGGGGGCTAGACCAACAGAGAAAGAGAGAGGGCTAGACAGACAGAGAAAGGGAGAGGGGCTAGACCAACAGAGAAAGAGAGGGGGCTAGACCAACAGAGAAAGATAGAGGGGCTAGACCAACAGAGAAAGAGAGGGGGCTAGACCAACAGAGAAAGAGAGAGGGCTAGACGGACAGAGAAAGGGAGAGGGGCTAGACCAACAGAGAAAGCGAGGGGGCTAGACCAACAGAGAAAGAGAGAGGGCTAGACGGACAGAGAAAGGGAGAGGGGCTAGACCAACAGAGAAAGAGAGGGGGCTAGACCAACAGAGAAAGGGAGGGGGCTAGACGGACAGAGAAAGGGAGAGGGGCTAGACAAACAGAGAAAGAGAGGGGGCTAGACCAACAGAGAAAGAGAGAGGGGCTAGACCAACAGAGAAAGAGAGAGGGCTAGACAGACAGAGAAAGGGAGAGGGGCTAGACCAACAGAGAAAGAGAGGGGGCTAGACCAACAGAGAAAGATAGAGGGGCTAGACCAACAGAGAAAGAGAGGGGGCTAGACCAACAGAGAAAGAGAGAGGGGCTAGACAAACAGAGAAAGAGAGGGGGCTAGACCAACAGAGAAAGAGAGAGGGGCTAGACCAACAGAGAAAGAGAGGGGGCTAGACCAACAGAGAAAGGGAGGGGGCTAGACGGACAGAGAAAGGGAGAGGGGCTAGACGGACAGAGAAAGGCAGATGGGCTAGACCAACAGAGAAAGAGAGGGGGCTAGACCAACAGAGAAAGAGAGAGGGGCTAGACCAACAGAGAAAGAGAGGGGGCTAGACCAACAGAGAAAGAGAGGGGGCTGGACCAACAGAGAAAGGGAGGGGGCTAGACGGACAGAGAAAGGGAGAGGGGCTAGACCAACAGAGAAAGAGAGGGGGCTAGACCAACAGAGAAAGGGAGAGGGGCTAGACCAACAGAGAAAGAGAGGGGGCTAGACCAACAGAGAAAGAGAGGGGGCTAGACCAACAGAGAAAGAGAGGGGGCTAGACCAACAGAGAAAGGGAGAGGGGGCTAGACGGACAGAGAAAGAGAGGGGGCTACACGGACAGAGAAAGGGAGAGGGGCTAGACCAACAGAGAAAGAGAGGGGGCTAGACCAAAAGAGAAAGAGAGGGGGCTAGACCAACAGAGAAAGAGAGGGGGCTAGACCAACAGAGAAAGGGAGAGGGGGCTAGACGGACAGAGAAAGAGAGGGGGCTACACGGACAGAGAAAGGGAGAGGGGCTAGACCAACAGAGAAAGAGAGGGGGCTAGACCAACAGAGAAAGGGAGGGGACTAGACCAACAGAGAAAGAGAGGGGGCTAGACCAACAGAGAAAGGGAGAGGGGCTAGACCAACAGAGAAAGAGAGGGGGCTAGACCAACAGAGAAAGAGAGGGTGCTAGACCAACAGAGAAAGAGAGGGTGCTAGACCAACAGAGAAAGAGAGGGGGCTAGACCAACAGAGAAAGAGAGGGGGCTAGACCAACAGAGAAAGAGAGGGGGCTAGACCAACAGAGAAAGAGAGGGGGCTAGACCAACAGAGAAAGGGAGAGGGGCTAGACCAACAGAGAAAGAGAGGGGGCTAGACCAACAGAGAAAGAGAGGGTGCTAGACCAACAGAGAAAGAGAGGGTGCTAGACCAACAGAGAAAGAGAGGGGCTAGACCAACAGAGAAAGAGAGGGGCTAGACCAACAGAGAAAGGGAGGGGACTAGACCAACAGAGAAAGAGAGGGGGCTAGACCAACAGAGAAAGGGAGAGGGGCTAGACCAACAGAGAAAGAGAGGGGGCTAGACCAACAGAGAAAGAGAGGGTGCTAGACCAACAGAGAAAGAGAGGGTGCTAGACCAACAGAGAAAGAGAGGGGGCTAGACCAACAGAGAAAGAGAGGGGGCTAGACCAACAGAGAAAGAGAGGGGGCTAGACCAACAGAGAAAGAGAGGGGGCTAGACCAACAGAGAAAGGGAGAGGGGCTAGACCAACAGAGAAAGGGAGAGGGGCTAGACGGATAGAGAAAGGAGAGGGGCTAGACAGACAGAGAAAGGAGAGGGGCTAGACGGACAGAGAAAGGGAGAGGGGCTAGACGGACAGAGAAAGGGAGAGGGGCTAGACGGACAGAGAAAGGGAGAGGGGCTAGACGGACAGAGAAAGAGAGGGGGCTAGACCAACAGGGAAAGAGAGGGGGCTAGACAGAGAGAGAAAGGGAGAGGGGCTAGACGGACAGAGAAAGGGAGAGGGGCTAGACCGACAGAGAAAGAGAGGGGGCTAGACAGAGAGAGAAAGGGATAGGGGCTAGACGGACAGAGAAAGAGAGAGGGGCTAGACAGAGAGAGAAAGGGAGAGGGGCTAGACCGACAGAGAAAGAGAGGGGGCTAGACAGAGAGAGAAAGGGAGAGGGGGCTAGACAGAGAGAGAAAGGGAGAGGGGGCTAAACCAACAGAGAAAGAGAGGGGGCTAGACAGAGAGAGAAAGGGAGAGGGGCTAGACCGACAGAAAAAGGGAGAGGGGCTAGACGGACAGAGAAAGGGAGAGGGGCTAGACGGACAGAGAAAGACAGATGGGCTAGACGGACAGAGAAAGGGAGAGGGGCTAGACGGACAGAGAAAAGGAGAGGGGCTAGACGGACATAGAAGGGGAGAGGGGCTAGACGGACAGAGAAAGGGAGAGGGGCTAGACGGATAGAGAAAGGGAGAGGGGCTAGACAGTGAGAGAAAGGGAGAGGGGCTAGACTGAGAGAGAAAGGGAGAGGGGCTAGACCGAGAGAGAAAGGGAGAGGGGCTATATAGAGAGAAAGGGAGAGGGGCTAGACGGACAGAGAAAGGGAGAGGGGCTAGACCGAGAGAGAAAGGGAGAGGGGCTAGACCGAGAGAGAAAGGGAGAGGGGCTAGATAGAGAGAGAAAGGGAGAGGGGCTAGACAGAGAGAGAAAGGGAGAGGGGCCAGATAGAGAGAGCAAGGGAGAGGGGCTAGACAGTGAGAGAAAGGGAGAGGGGCTAGATAGAGAGAGAAAGGGAGAGGGGCTAGACAGAGAGAGAAAGGGAGAGGGGCTCGATAGAGAGAGAAAGGGAGAGGGGCTAGACAGAGAGAGAAAGGGAGAGGGGCTAGACAGAGAGAAAGGGAGAGGGGCTAGACAGAGAGAGAAAGGGAGAGGGGCTAGACAGACAGAGAAAGGGAGAGGGGCCAGACGGACAGAGAAAGGGAGAGGGGCTATACAGAGAGAGAAAGGGAGAGGGGCTAGACAGACAGAGAAAGGGAGAGGGGCCAGACGGACAGAGAAAGGGAGAGGGGCTAGACAGAGTGAGAAAGGGAGAGGGGCTAGACGGACAGAGAAATGGAGAGGGGCTAGACAGAGAGAGAAATGGAGAGGGGCTAGACGGACAGAGAAAGGGAGAGGGGCTAGACGGACAGAGAAGGGGAGAGGGGCTAGACAGAGAGAGAAAGGGAGAGGGGCTAGACGGACAGAGAAAGGGAGAGGGGCTAGACGGACAGAGAAAAGGAGAGGGGCTAGACGGACAGAGAAGGGGAGAGGGGCTAGACGGACAGAGAAAGGGAGAGGGGCTAGACGGATAGAGAAAGGGAGAGGGGCTAGACTGAGAGAGAAAGGGAGAGGGGCTAGACCGAGAGAGAAAGGGAGAGGGGCTAGATAGAGAGAGAAAGGGAGAGGGGCTAGACAGTGAGAGAAAGGGAGAGGGGCTAGATAGAGAGAGAAAGGGAGAGGGGCTAGACAGATAGAGAAAGGGAGAGGGGCTAGATAGAGAGAGAAATGGAGAGGGGCTAGACAGTGAGAGAAAGGGAGAGGGGCTAGATAGAGAGAGAAAGGGAGAGGGGCTAGACAGAGAGAGAAAGGGAGAGGGGCTCGATAGAGAGAGAAAGGGAGAGGGGCTAGACAGAGAGAGAAAGGGAGAGGGGCTAGACAGAGAGAAAGGGAGAGGGGCTAGACAAACAGAGAAAGGGAGAGGGGCTAGATAGAGAGAGAAAGGGAGAGGGGCTAGACAGTGGGAGAAAGGGAGAATGGCTAGATAGAGAGAGAAAGGGAGAGGGGCTAGACAGAGAGAGAAAGGGAGAGGGGCTAGACAGAGAGAGAAAGGGAGAGGGGCTAGACCGATAGAGAAAGGGAGAGGGGCTAGACTGAGAGAGAAAGGGAGAGGGGCTAGACCGAGAGAGAAAGGGAGAGGGGCTAGATAGAGAGAGAAAGGGAGAGGGGCTAGATAGAGAGAGAAAGGGAGAGGGGCTAGACGGACAGAGAAAGGGAGAGGGGCTAGACCGACAGAGAAAGAGAGGTGGCTAGACAGAGAGAGAAAGGGATAGGGGCTAGACGGACAGAGAAAGAGAGGGGGCTAGACAGAGAGAGAAAGGGAGAGGGGCTAGACCGACAGAGAAAGAGAGGGGGCTAGACAGAGAGAGAAAGGGAGAGGGGGCTAAACCAACAGAGAAAGAGAGGGGGCTAGACAGAGAGAGAAAGGGAGAGGGGCTAGACCGACAGAAAAAGGGAGAGGGGCTAGACGGACAGAGAAAGGCAGATGGGCTAGACGAACAGAGAAAGGGAGAGGGGCTAGACGGATAGAGAAAGGGAGAGGGGCTAGACGGATAGAGAAAGGGAGAGGGGCTAGACGGACAGAGAAAAGGAGAGGGGCTAGACGGACATAGAAGGGGAGAGGGGCTAGACGGACAGAGAAAGGGAGAGGGGCTAGACGGATAGAGAAAGGGAGAGGGGCTAGACTGAGAGAGAAAGGGAGAGGGGCTAGACCGAGAGAGAAAGGGAGAGGGGCTATATAGAGAGAGAAAGGGAGAGGGGCTAGACGGACAGAGAAAGGGAGAGGGGCTAGACCGAGAGAGAAAGGGAGAGGGGCTAGACCGAGAGAGGAAGGGAGAGGGGCTAGACCGAGAGAGAAAGGGAGAGGGGCTAGATAGAGAGAGAAAGGGAGAGGGGCTAGACAGAGAGAGAAAGGGAGAGGGGCCAGATAGAGAGAGAAAGGGAGAGGGGCTAGACAGTGAGAGAAAGGGAGAGGGGCTAGATAGAGAGAGAAAGGGAGAGGGGCTAGACAGATAGAGAAAGGGAGAGGGGCTAGATAGAGAGAGAAATGGAGAGGGGCTAGACAGTGAGAGAAAGGGAGAGGGGCTAGATAGAGAGAGAAAGGGAGAGGGGCTAGACAGAGAGAGAAAGGGAGAGGGGCTCGATAGAGAGAGAAAGGGAGAGGGGCTAGATAGAGAGAGAAAGGGAGAATGGCTAGATAGAGAGAGAAAGGGAGAGGGGCTAGACAGAGAGAGAAAGGGAGAGGGGCTAGACCGACAGAGAAAGGGAGAGGGGCTAGACAGAGAGAGAAAGGGAGAGGGGCTAGACAGAGAGAGAAAGGGAGAGGGGCCAGACGGACAGAGAAAGGGAGAGGGGCTAGACGGAGTGAGAAAGGGAGAGGGGCTAGACGGACAGAGAAATTGAAGAGGGGCTAGACAGAGAGAGAAAGGGAGAGGGGCTAGACGGACAGAGAAGGGGAGAGGGGCTAGACAGAGAGAGAAAGGGAGAGGGGCTAGACGGACAGAGAAAGGGAGAGGGGCTAGACGGACAGAGAAAAGGAGAGGGGCTAGACGGACAGAGAAGGGGAGAGGGGCTAGACGGCCAGAGAAAGCGAGAGGGGCTAGACGGAGAGAGAAAGGGAGAGGGGCTAGATAGAGAGAGAAAGGGAGAGGGGCTAGACAGAGAGAGAAAGGGAGAGGGGCTAGACAGAGAGAAAGGGAGAGGGGCTAGACGGACAGAGAAAGGGAGAGGGGCTAGATAGAGAGAGAAAGGGAGAGGGGATAGACAGTGGGAGAAAGGGAGAATGGCTAGATAGAGAGAGAAAGGGAGAGGGGCTAGACAGAGAGAGAAAGGGAGAGGGGCTAGACCGACAGAGAAAGGGAGAGGGGCTAGACGGATAGAGAAAGGGAGAGGGGCTGGGCTAGACTGAGAGAGAAAGGGAGAGGGGCTAGACCGAGAGAGAAAGGGAGAGGAGCTAGATAGAGAGAGAAAGGGAGAGGGGCTAGACGGACAGAGAAAGGGAGAGGGGCTAGACCGAGAGAGAAAGGGAGAGGGGCTAGACCGAGAGAGAAAGGGAGAGGGGCTAGATAGAGAGAGAAAGGGAGAGGGGCTAGACAGAGAGAGAAAGGGAGAGGGGCTAGATAGAGAGAGAAAGGGAGAGGGGCTAGACAGTGAGAGAAAGGGAGAGGGGCTAGATAGAGAGAGAAAGGGAGAGGGGCTAGACAGATAGAGAAAGGGAGAGGGGCTAGATAGAGAGAGAAATGGAGAGGGGCAAGACAGAGAGAGAAAGGGAGAGGGGCTCGATAGAGAGAGAAAGGGAGAGGGGCTAGACAGAGAGAGAAAGGGAGAGGGGCTAGACAGAGAGAGAAAGGGAGAATGGCTAGATAGAGAGAGAAAGGGAGAGGGGCTAGACAGAGAGAGAAAGGGAGAGGGGCTAGACCGACAGAGAAAGGGAGAGGGGCTAGACAGAGAGAGAAAGGGAGAGGGGCTAGACAGAGAGAGAAAGGGAGAGGGGCCAGACGGACAGAGAAAGGGAGAGGGGCTAGACGGAGTGAGAAAGGGAGAGGGGCTAGACGGACAGAGAAATGGAGAGGGGCTAGACAGAGAGAGAAAGGGAGAGGGGCTAGACGGACAGAGAAGGGGAGAGGGGCTAGACAGAGAGAGAAAGGGAGAGGGGCTAGACGGACAGAGAAAGGGAGAGGGGCTAGACGGACAGAGAAAAGGAGAGGGGCTAGACGGACAGAGAAGGGGAGAGGGGCTAGACGGCCAGAGAAAGCGAGAGGGGCTAGACGGAGAGAGAAAGGGAGAGGGGCTAGATAGAGAGAGAAAGGGAGAGGGGCTAGACAGAGAGAGAAAGGGAGAGGGGCTAGACAGAGAGAAAGGGAGAGGGGCTAGACGGACAGAGAAAGGGAGAGGGGCTAGATAGAGAGAGAAAGGGAGAGGGGATAGACAGTGGGAGAAAGGGAGAATGGCTAGATAGAGAGAGAAAGGGAGAGGGGCTAGACAGAGAGAGAAAGGGAGAGGGGCTAGACCGACAGAGAAAGGGAGAGGGGCTAGACGGATAGAGAAAGGGAGAGGGGCTGGGCTAGACTGAGAGAGAAAGGGAGAGGGGCTAGACCGAGAGAGAAAGGGAGAGGAGCTAGATAGAGAGAGAAAGGGAGAGGGGCTAGACGGACAGAGAAAGGGAGAGGGGCTAGACCGAGAGAGAAAGGGAGAGGGGCTAGACCGAGAGAGAAAGGGAGAGGGGCTAGATAGAGAGAGAAAGGGAGAGGGGCTAGACAGAGAGAGAAAGGGAGAGGGGCTAGATAGAGAGAGAAAGGGAGAGGGGCTAGACAGTGAGAGAAAGGGAGAGGGGCTAGATAGAGAGAGAAAGGGAGAGGGGCTAGACAGATAGAGAAAGGGAGAGGGGCTAGATAGAGAGAGAAATGGAGAGGGGCAAGACAGAGAGAGAAAGGGAGAGGGGCTCGATAGAGAGAGAAAGGGAGAGGGGCTAGACAGAGAGAGAAAGGGAGAGGGGCTAGACAGAGAGAAAGGGAGAGGGGCTAGACGGACATAGAAAGGGAGAGGGGCTAGATAGAGAGAGAAAGGGAGAGGGGCTAGACGTGGGAGAAAGGGAGAATGGCTAGATAGAGAGAGAAAGGGAGAGGGGCTAGACAGAGAGAGAAAGGGAGAGGGGCTAGACCGACAGAGAAAGGGAGAGGGGCTAGACAGAGAGAGAAAGGGAGAGGGGCTAGACAGAGAGAGAAAGGGAGAGGGGGCAGACAGACAGAGAAAGGGAGAGGGGCTAGACGGACAGAGAAATGGAGAGGGGCTAGACAGAGAGAGAAAGGGAGAGGGGGCAGACGGATAGAGAAAGGGAGAGGGGCTGGGCTAGACTGAGAGAGAAAGGGAGAGGGGCTAGACCGAGAGAGAAAGGGAGAGGAGCTAGATAGAGAGAGAAAGGGAGAGGGGCTAGACGGACAGAGAAAGGGAGAGGGGCTAGACCGAGAGAGAAAGGGAGAGGGGCTAGACCGAGAGAGAAAGGGAGAGGGGCTAGATAGAGAGAGAAAGGGAGAGGGGCTAGACAGAGAGAGAAAGGGAGAGGGGCTAGATTGAGAGAGAAAGGGAGAGGGGCTAGACAGTGAGAGAAAGGGAGAGGGGCTAGATAGAGAGAGAAAGGGAGAGGGGCTAGACAGATAGAGAAAGGGAGAGGGGCTAGATAGAGAGAGAAATGGAGAGGGGCTAGACAGTGAGAGAAAGGGAGAGGGGCTAAATAGAGAGAGAAAGGGAGAGGGGCAAGACAGAGAGAGAAAGGGAGAGGGGCTCGATAGAGAGAGAAAGGGAGAGGGGCTAGACAGAGAGAGAAAGGGAGAGGGGCTAGACAGAGAGAAAGGGAGAGGGGCTAGACGGACAGAGAAAGGGAGAGGGGCTAGATAGAGAGAGAAAGGGAGAGGGGCTAGACGTGGGAGAAAGGGAGAATGGCTAGATAGAGAGAGAAAGGGAGAGGGGCTAGACAGAGAGAGAAAGGGAGAGGGGCTAGACCGACAGAGAAAGGGAGAGGGGCTAGACAGAGAGAGAAAGGGAGAGGGCTAGACAGAGAGAGAAAGGAGAGGGGCAGACAGACAGAGAAAGGGAGAGGGGCTAGACGGACAGAGAAATGGAGAGGGGCTAGACAGAGAGAGAAAGGGAGAGGGGGCAGACGGACAGAGAAAGGGAGAGGGGCTAGACGGACAGAGAAATGGAGAGGGGCTAGACAGAGAGAGAAATAGAGAGGGGCTAGACGGACAGAGAAAGGGAGAGGGGCTAGACGGACAGAGAAGGGGAGAGGGGCTAGACAGAGAGAGAAGGGGAGAGGGGCTAGACGGAGAGAGAGAGGGAGAGGGGCTAGACGGACAGAGAAAGGGAGATGGGCTAGACAGAGAGAGAAAGGGAGAGGGGCTAGACAGAGAGAGAGAAAGGGAGAGGGGCTAGACAGAGAGAGAGAAAGGGAGAGGGGCTAGACGGAGAGAGAGAGGGAGAGGGGCTAGACAGACAGAGAAAAGGAGATGGGCTAGACAGAGAGAGAAAGGGAGAGGGGCTAGACAGAGAGAGAGAAAGGGAGAGGGGCTAGACAGACAGAGACTAGAGCACACCAGACACATAGAATGACAGAGACTGGAGAACACCAGACACATAGAATGACAGAGACTGGAGCACACCAGACACATAGAATGGCAGAGTCTGGAGAACACCAGACACATAGAATGGCAGAGACTGGAGCACACCAGACACATAGAATGACAGAGACGGGAGCACACCAGACACATAGAATGACAGAGACTGGAGCACACCAGACACATAGTATGGCAGAGACTGGAGCACACCAGACACATAGAATGACAGAGACTGGAACACACCAGACATATAGAATGGCAGAGACTGGAGCACACCAGACACATAGAATGGCAGAGACTGGAGCACACCAGACACATAGAATGACAGAGACTAGAGCACACCAGACACATAGAATGACTGAGACTGGAGCACACCAGACACATAGAATGACAGAGACTGGAGCACACCAGACACATAGAATGACAGAGACTGGAGCACACCAGACACGTAGAATGGCAGAGACTGGAGCACACCAGACACATAGAATGACAGAGACTGGAGCACACCAGACACGTAGAATGACAGAGACTGGAGCACACCAGACACATAGAATGACAGAGACTGGAGCACACCAGACACGTAGAATGACAGAGACTCGAGCACACCAGACACATAGAATGACAGAGACTGGAGCACACCAGACACATAGAATGACAGAGACTGGAGCACACCAGACACATAGAATGACAGAGACTGGAGCACACCAGACACGTAGAATGACAGAGACTGGAGCACACCAGACACGTAGAATGACAGAGACTGGAGCACACCAGACACATAGAATGACAGAGACTGGAGAACACCAGACACATAGAATGACAGAGACTGGAGCACACCAGACACATAGAATGACAGAGACTGGAGCACACACCAGACACGTAGAATGACAGAGACTGGAGCACACCAGACACATAGAATGACAGAGACTGGAGAACACCAGACACATAGAATGACAGAGACTGGAGCACACCAGACACATAGAATGACAGAGACTGGAGCACACCAGACACGTAGAATGACAGAGACTGGAGCACACCAGACACATAGAATGACAGAGACTGGAGAACACCAGACACATAGAATGACAGAGACTGGAGCACACCAGACACGTAGAATGACAGAGACTGGAGCACACCAGACACGTAGAATGACAGAGACTGGAGCACACCAGACACATAGAATGACAGAGACTGGAGAACACCAGACACATAGAATGACAGAGACTGGAGAACACCAGACACATAGAATGACAGAGACTGGAGAACACCAGACACGTAGAATGACAGAGACTGGAGCACACCAGACACATAGAATGACAGAGATTAAGAGAGGGAACAGATAGACAGAGAAAGATAGGAATATTTCAGACAGAGACACTCTGCTGTCAGTCCCACAGCTGGGCCTAATGTCTCGTCATGGTATGTGAGAAGGAGCAGGATGGGACATCACTGTCTGTCTGTCTGTCTGTCTGTCTTTTTGTTTGTGATTTGATAAAAGCCCTCTCAGAAAACAGATGTGAGGAGACAGTAAGGAATCCTTAAAGGTCCAATGCAGCCATTTTTATCTCAATATCAAATCCTTTCTGGGTGACAATTAAGTGTCTTACTGTGATTGTTTTCAATTAAAATGGTCAGAAAATAAGCAAAAAAAGCTTCTTAGCAAAAAGCAATTTCTCAAGCAAGTTTCATGACTGACCACGAGAATCAGGTTTGCAATGAATAACTTCAATCTGACCCCCTTACACCCATAGAGGGGGCAGGAAAGAAATAGTTGTGATTAACAACTCACGTCCGGTCGTAAATCAAGGGAGAAGATAAAATGGCACTGGAGCAGAAGGCAGACGTTTTATGTGCCCCCAACTGATTGAGTTTTTCTGTTCGTTTATCTGCGTTGTTTGTAACTCGTTTTTTTACTCATTTTGTACATAATGTTGCCGCTACCGTCTATTATGACCGAAAATAACTTCTAGACATCAGAACTGCGATTTCTCACCACGGACTAGCAGAATCCTTTTTCTTCTTTTACGACTCTGACGGGCCCGAGGCGGAGGATATACGACTCTCTCAGGAACAGGCCCCGAGCCCAGTGATCTGTGTGAAAAGGAGGCTGAGAAAGAGAGGCAGGAGAGCGGGCTGCCTGCTGAGAAGTCGTAGGTGATTGAATAAACCCCCACTTCCCTCAATTCTGCTAGCAAATGTGCAGTCTTTGGATAATAAAATTGATGAGTTACGCTTAAGATTAAACTGAATGACGACAACATCAACATACAGCTGGCTGGTTATACGATGTACCAGCAGGATAGAACAGCGGCGTCTGGTAAGACAAGGGGCGCCGGTCTATGTATTTTTGTAAACAACAGCTGGTGCTCGATATCTAAGGAAATCTCGAGCTATTGCTCACCTGAGGTAGAGTTTCTCATGATAAGCTCTAGACCACACTACCTACCTAGAGAGTTTTCATCTGTATTCTTTGTAGCTGTTTACATACCACCACAGTCAGAGGCTGGCACTAAGACAGCATTGAATGAGCTGTATTCTGCCATAAGCAAACAAGAAAACGCTCACCCAGAGATGGCGCTCCTAGTAGTCGTAGACTTTAATGCAGGGAAACTTAAATCAGCTTTACCAAATTACTATCAGCATGTTAAATGTGCAACCAGAAAGAAAAGAACTCTGGACCACCTATATTCCACACACAGAGACACATACAAAGCTCTCCCTCACCCTCCATTAGGCAAATCTAACCATAATTCCTTCCTCCTGATTCCTGCTTTCAGATGCTAAGCGACAGGACGTTTTTTTCTAGCACAGACAGGAATATGTTCTGGGATTCTTCCTAAGGCATTGAGGAGTACACCACATCTGTCATTGACTTCATCAATAAGTGCATCGATGACATCATCCTCCTCCTCAACATGAGGTGGAGATGATAAAATCACCTCCTGGACAATCACTGATACGGCAGATTAGCTGTCCTAAGTAAAGTATCTTCAAAAGCAAATTTAAGTAGGACCATCCTGTTACTCTGCTCAAACCATTACGCCACTCTCATCACCCCACTGGGGAAACATCGAACCATCTTCAAAGAAGCATCTTCAATAGTAAATGGAAGGCAAAAATCAACTCTGTAGTTCTGTTCAGGACTACACGACAAATCACCGGATACCGGACAACTATGAAGAAGGACATCAGTAGAAGAATTGTTGGAACATTTCGGACAATCAGAGCCTTACAAGTGTGCCACAAAAAGGCCCAAACCCCTTTCCAAGGGTGCCCTGTTCACCGAGAGATCCCCGGTGAACCCAGACATTTCACGTAAATACATTCACGATTTCTTGCTCAAAGCGGGTGGCGGTTTGTGTGGAAAGTATATGGTCATTGTAGGTGAGAGTAGTTTGTGAACGTGGCGATGTTATCCATGTTGTCATTCTGCTTGGGATCTGTTTTCAGCGTATTACGTCTCCAATATCAGTGTAGAATGCATGTTTATCCTGTGTTCCCATTTAATTAGCGAGTAAATAAATAATTTGACCAATTTGTGTAGTACAGAATCATAAGTAAAGCTCGGGTTTTTGCAGATGCAAAAGGTTATGACGGTTCAGAATGGTGATATGATACGAGGTTATTTATTATTCTTTTTTATTTAACCTTAATTTAACCAGGTAGGCTAGTTGAGAACAAGTTCTCATTTGCACCTGGCCAAGATAAAGCAAAGCAGTTTGACACATACAACAACACAGAGCTACACATGGAATAAACAAACACACAGTTAATAATACAGTAGAAAAGTCTATATACAGCATGTACAAATGAGGTAGGATAAGGGAGGTAAGGCAATAAATAGGCCATGGCGGCGAAGTAATTACAATATAGCAATTAAACACGGGAATGGTAGAATGTGCAGAAGATGAATGTGCAAATAGAGATACTGGGGTTCAAAGGAGCAAGATAAATAAATAAATACAGTATGGGGATGAGGTAGATTGGATGGGCTATTTACAGATGAGCTATGTACAAGTCCAGTGACCTGTGAGCTGCTCCGACAGCTGGTGCTTAAAGCTAGTGAGGGAGGTAAGAATCTCCAGCTTTAGTGATTTTTGTTACGATGAATAAGTTGTGTGTTTATGGATGTGATAGGTAAAGAACTTTTAGAGTTTAATGGTAACTCTTTAAGCAACCGCTCTTGTGATGCCCCAAATCCTAATGAGTTAATTGTTACATTATTAATTTAGTCAGGCAACAATTAAACATAGTTAGTTAAATAGATAAATAACAAATCTTCAGATTAATATTATCGTCAAATCACGGCACAAGAGTTTTGCCAGGACTGTCAGACAGTAGTCTGAGTGGGGAGGGGTGATGTCACCAGGCAGTCCAAAACTCCATCCCACCAAAACAGGCAGACATTTCAGGCAATCTTTTCTAACAGCTCTTACAGCTCTTACACTATCATTTTTTTTTCTTTTTAAATATCAGTTTTATTCCAACCCCATAGTGTGGAAATGACATTTTCGACTGCACTGGGCCTTTAATATGAGGTTACTTTAGAAGGATCTTGAACAGACTTATAATGCAAATATAGCATGTCTGCTCTGTTTGCTTTGCCACATATATTCCCTGTTTGTCCTCTATAGCTTGTCTGTCTACAATTTGTAGCCTGTGTGTGTTTGACCCCCATGCTAAGCCACTTAGCCATGTCCATGGCTGTTTATACATAGTCTGTTTCTGTGCTAAGTGTCTGTATTAAGCAATGTACATCTCTTTAAACAAATCTCCTCCTCGCTCTCTCTCTCCTTCCAACCATCCCCCCCGGCCCCCTTCCAGGTGGTCCTGTCCGAGCTCTACGCCACTGGCTTCCAGCGTTCGTTCTCTGACGACGACGATCTGAACAGCGTTGCCGAGAGCGATGTGGTCTATGCCTTCCAGGCTCCGCCCCTCCATACACGGGGAGGCTCCACAAGAATCTCGGGTAACCATGGCTGCATCCACAGCCCCGTGTGTGTGTGTGTGTGTGTGTGTGTGTGTGTGTGTGTGTGTGTGTGTGTGTGTGTGTGTGTGTGTGTGTGTGTGTGTGTGTGTGTGTGTGTGTGTGTGTGTGTGTGTGTGTGTGTGTGTGTGTGTTTTTTCTCTCTCTCTCTCTCCCTCTCTCTCTCTCAGGCTAGCCTGAAGCTATTTGGCTTCAGCACAATGGATTTGTTGAACACTATAGTGCAGTTCTTAGCTGTTTCAATTTCATGGACAGGTACTGTATTTCTGTCTAGGTTATTAAATTCTCTCAGACAGTGTCCCTGACAGTCTCATATCTAGCTCAGGGCTTGATGTACTGAGGTAAAGGCTCGCTCTCACTCATACACACACGACACACATACACTCACTCTCTCACATACTTGAATCGTGAACGTGGATGAGATGGAGCCAGCCTTGCGTCACCTCCCTTTGAAATCAGCCCCAGGTTTGCCAGGCGCCGTCAAATTAACTATTGATATGGCGAGTGCACATGCACGCATGTACGCACACACACATGCACACACACACTTTTTTTCACCTGTTGACTCCTATCTAGTTGACCCGTGTCCAAAATCTTAACTCTTATCCCTGGGGGACGCCCGACCGGGAGGACTACGTTCAGAGCAACACACCGCTAAACGAAACCCTTACTGTGTTTTTCCAACGTTCTTTAGCTCCTGAAAAGGGCCACATCAATAATTCAATAATGTGCTCAAAGGGGTCATGAAAAATGTACGATCCTCAATCTCTCTCTGGGAACGATAGAATGATATCTTTATCACCTGGAGACAGAGGAGAGAAAATAATGTCCCAGCGCTAATGGAGGTGATCAGACTAAGGGTAGAGGAGAGAAAATAATGTCCCGGCACTATTGGAGGTGATCAGACTAAGGGTAGACGAGAGAAAATAATGTCCCAGCGCTAATGGAGGTGATCAGACTAAGGGTAGAGGGGAGAAAATAATGTCCCGGCACTAATGGAGGTGATCAGACTAAGGGTAGAGAAGAGAAAATAATGTCCCGGCACTAATGGAGGTGATCAGACTAAGGGTAGAGAAGAGAAAATAATGTCCCGGCACTAATGGAGGTGATCAGACTAAGGGTAGAGAAGAGAAAATAATGTCCCGGCACTAATGGAGGTGATCAGACTAAGGGTAGAGGAGAGAAAATAATGTCGCAGCGCTAATGGAGGTGATCAGACTAAGGGTAGAGGAGAGAAAATAATGTCCCAGCCCTAATGGAGGTGATCAGACTAAGGGTGGAGAAGAGAGGAAGAGGCACACACACACACCGACACACTCATTAGCACTCAAAAGCACACATGCATTACGCACATGTATACAATAACTATCTATTTTTTATACACACTCGACTGTGAATGATGAATGAACTCCTATTACCAATGTAATGATTCAAAACCTGAGCTGAGCTGATTAGACTCAACATAACATGCATTGAGTTACTGCAACCGTCATTACTGTTTCTGACAGCTCCCTGCCGTCTTAACTACCCCACAGTCTCCATAACAATGGCGGGTCATTTCACAACAGCTAAACGCTCGTAACAGGTTTATTGAATAGGGCCTTCATTGCTTTAATGGAATAGATTGAATAGAAGCCTGAGTAACATTGTGTGTGTGTGTGTGTGTGTGTGTGTGTGTGTGTGTGTGTGTGTGTGTGTGTGTGTGTGTGTGTGTGTGTGTGTGTGTGTGTGTGTGTGTGTGTGTGTGTGTGTGTGTGTGTGTGTGTGTGTGTGTGTGTGTGTGTGTGTGTGTGTGTGTGTGTGTGTGTGTGTGTGTACGCGCACTGTTAGCTTTACAGAGCTGTGGAGAGGACGTGATGAGATATTGTTCCATCCTATTGTTGTCTAATTGGTTAGTGTGCTCCTTATTGTGCTGGTTAAGTATCCAATTACTGTAATCATCTGTAATCATCACTCAATCAAAGCCCCTGGGTGATGTGGATGTAATCAAATGAGCCATTGAAATATGTATTATTATTATATGCACTATAACGCTGTGGGTTCATCATACGGAACCGCATCTACCCGCTTTGTTTTATCGAACAGCTATAGAAATGTAATACTGAACAATGGGGCTGGGTTGATCATCTATTTTAGGATGTAGGCTAGGCTGTAATGATATTGTCATGCCGAGCCACAATTAATAAGGAAATGGTCCTAATTAAGAATTCATTGGTGTGACGGCTCTGTCTGCTGAGTCTGTCACAAACGAGACGCAGACATTCCTACCTCTTGTGGCCACAGAAAGATGATGTGGAACCTTGGCAGACTGTTAGAGCCTCATTTCAATGGGGCCATGTTAGAATGCGACATCCTGTCAGTAAACTGCTGTCATCGTCGGAACGCGTACGTATATGTATATGGACTAGCATTCAAACCACTGCTGTCTCCACCCATATTGACTGCATTAAGCTTGTAGTACCTCCCTCCCTGTCTTCCGCTGTAGAAATATGTATCATTATGGACACCGTTGGCTCTTTAAACCTGTGACCAGACAGACCCTCATTTGGCGGTACAAATCAGCCAGTCACGACCCACCCTCTCTCTCTCTCTCTCTCTCTCTCTCTCTCTCTCTCTCTCTCTCTCTCTCTCTCTCTCTCTCTCTCTCTCTCTCTCTCTCTCTCTCTCTCTCACACACACATGTACACACGTCCCAGCCCCTCCTTTGGCTGGTACATGTGTGCCTTAGCCTATGCGTCACTCCCCCCTTGGGCTACAGACAGACGGTCACACAGTTGACCCCCAGCGTGGTCCAGTCTCCTCACCATGATTAATGGCCCTGTGTGTGTAATCTCATTTCACGTGAGTGTGTGTGTGTGTGTATGCGTGCAGGCATGTCTGCCTGTCTGTCTATCTCTGTGTCGTGTGTGTGTGTGTGTGCCTCATAACTCTCTCTACAACATCGGCACAATCTGAGCCCCAGCGGGCACAGCAGAGGCACAAAGCCAATCTGCTCACCGGCTAATAAAAGTCCCAAATTGAAACGGGGAATTTGGTTAGCGAAGGAAAGGTTACGATTTCTCATGTCGGATAAGAGGAAGTAGCTCAGCGGAGGACTGTGAATCAGGCCCTTTGCCTCCTGGTGGGGAGTCAAAATTAGCAGAGCCTAAGAAATTTGTTGAAAACATTAGGAGAGAGGGGGAGAGAGAGAGAGAGAGAGAGAGAGAGAGAGAGAGAGAGAGAGAGAGAGAGAGAGAGAGAGAGAGAGAGAGAGAGAGGGAGAAAAAGAGAGAGGGAGAGAGAGGGGGAGAGAGAGGGGGAGAGAGAGAGAGAGAGAGAGAGAGAGAGAGAGAGAGAGAGAGAGGTATAAAATACACACTGGCTGGTAGAACAATGGCATGTGTTTGTGTTGCACTGGCAGAAGAGAAGGACAAATATAACTTTAGGTGAGATGTTGTTAGGCGGAAGTCATAGTCTATTTTAAGAGACGGATTTTATGGATGGGTGTTTTGCTCTGGAGGAATCGTCTCCACCGTTTCATGGTTCTGAATTTCTGTTGAGTTTTCATATTAGAAGTTATTGGAAACCACAGGAAGACATTCTTAGGGATATTGGATCAACCTTTCTCCTTCATACACTGTAGTAATGAGATTTGTTATTTGGGGAAACAGTGTGGTATAGCCATGGAGTCAAGCGCTCATGATAGAAAACACAAAAAAAAATCAAGGAAACTTTATACAGATATGACAATATCCTATTTCATCTCTCAACAGAACAGATATGTCAGTTGTCTATTACAGTACGTAAAACCTTCCGTTTGAGGAAATCTTTGAAACATTCCTACCAACTTTTGTAGACACTCTTACTTTACAAAAGGCCTGTTGTCCCTGAGGTAATCAAAGAGTCTATCAAGCTCTAAAGGCAGAGTTGTCTTTTTGGCGAGGTCAGAGAACCAGGGCTGAGAGAGGGTTTGTGTGAAAGAAGAGGTGCCCTCTGGGAAAAGTGGCAAAGCAGGGACATATCCACCCAGATAAAGAAATCTGTCAATGGACACAGACACACAGACACACACAAGCACACACGCACACACACTCTCACTCTTTCTCCACCATTGTATTCAATATTCATCTCCCTTCACAATGGACAGAGGAGTTCTATGGAAAGTCCTCAGGTAGAATCTCAGTGCGAGTTTCCTTTCATCCTATCAAAATGCTAAAAGCTATTGACTGGAGACATGGTTGGGCTTGAATATTGTGTAGCTCTGAGGTGTTTGTCTGAGCAGTGGAGGAAGCATTGGCACTTATACAGAGCCCATTAGCTCTGCCCTTAGTGAGCACATTCTATTATTATATATTATATATATATATATATATATATATATATATATATATATATATATATATATATATATATATATATATATATATATATATATATATATATATATATTTACACACTCAAGGCAAGCATCTTTAAACCAACACACACACACACACACACACACACACACACACACACACACACACACACACACACACACACACACACACACACACACACACACACACACACACACACACACACACACACACACACACACACACACACACACACACACACACACACACACACACACACACAGGTTGTAGATGTATCTGCTAATGGGTGGTGAAGAGAATACTGAGAAGAAAAAGGCCCAGCTGTGCTCAATGGCTCAGCCCACATATCGCCATCTGCTTTTACAAGGCAGTTCTTCAATGATTGATGATGAGCTATTTAAACCCATCATCAGAAGTACTTGGGATAGAAATACTGTAGTTTGAAAGTTGAATGGGAACCATTTGACAAATATTAACTTTGTTCGATCAGATATGTTGAATGTGCGCCAATCTGGTCAATGAAACGACTGTGTTCGATTGACTCCTTTAACGCATCTATTGGGACAGCCGAAGAACCCCTTTGGAGACCTTTTTTTCTAAGAGTACAGTTGAAGTTGGAAGTTTACATACACTATAAAAAAAATACTTATTTTCCACCATAATTTGCAAATAAATTCATAAAAAATCCTACAATGTGATTTTCTGGGTTTTTTTTTCTCATTTTGTCCGTCATAGTTGAAGTGTACCTATGATGAAAATTACAGGTCTCTCTCATCTTTTTAAGTGGGAGAACTTGCACAATTGGTGGATGACTAAATACTTTTTTGCCCCACTGTATTATGTGTGTAAAATACTTTTTTGCCCCACTGTATACTTGTTTTTCAACCACTCCACAAATGTCTTTTTAACAAACTATAGTTTTGGCGGTTAGTACATCTACTTTGTGCATGACACAAGTCATTTTTCCAACAATTGTTTACAGACAGATTATTTCACTATAATTCACTGTATCACAATTCCAGTGGGTCAGAAGTTTACATACACTAAGTTGAGGCAGAAAAATGATATGGATATATTGAAGCAACATCTCAAGACATCAGTCAGGAAGTTAAAGCTTGGTCGCAAATGGGTCTTCCAAATGGACAATGACCCCAAGCATACTTCCAAAGTTGTGGCAAAATGGCTTAAAGACAACAAAGTCAAGGTATTGGAGTGGCCATCACAAAGCCCTGACCTCATTCCCATAGACAATTTGTGGGCAAAACTGAAAAGGTGTGTGCGAGCAAGGAGGCCTACAAACCTGACTCAGTTACACCAGCTCTGTCAGGGGGAATGGGCCAAAATTCACCAAATTTATTGTGGGAAGCTTGTGGAAGGCTACCCGAAACGTTTGACCCAAGTTAAACAATTTAAAGGCAATGCTACCAAATACTAATGGTATGTAAACTTCTGACCCACTGGGAATGTGATGAAAGATATCAAATCTGAAATAATCATTCTCTCTACTATTATTCTAACATTTCACATTCATAAAATAAAGTGGTGATCCTAACTAGGATTAAATGTCAGGAATTGTGAAAAACTGAGTTTAAATGTATTTGGCTGAGGTGTATGTAAACTTCCGACTTCAACGGTATGTTGAAAGACAGTCTTTTAGCTGTTAGCAGCATGACCATGGTGTTTCATCTCTGTCACTGATATACTGTTACGTCAGAAACTTGAGTTAATTGATTTCCTCATCGTTATTGTTTACTTCTGAGTAAACATCCGGAGTAGTGTCATGGCATATTTTCCACAATCCAATCAGAGTTAGGCAGGATGGGGCGATAGCCATTCAGAAAGAGGGAGGGCACAGGTCTAAAGTCAGTAAAGAATGCCACCCATGTGAATAGACCAGTTGTGTAGTTGTGGTTTTAGACTCTAGTTATACACCCACAGAGGATGCATCAGCCTGATCACAATCACAACCACATACCAACATTCCATCAGTGAGCCAGCTCTTCCCCTGCTTGTCTTACAGCCTCTATTATCTCTGACTGTCGGTGTCATATAATTTACTGGATTTTAGACCCAAGACTCTATTTCCTTTTTTTTACTAATTCACTATAGATAGCACAGATAGATACTTTATCAAGATACATGTTGCCGAGATACCGGGAGGCAACCGTGGAATCAATCATAGGGGTCGGAGGTCTTTGGGGACCTGGTGTGGCAGTGATGAGAATTAGTTTTTTTTTGTTTAGTTTTTTCTTGTTGCAGGTTTGGGATCCGGCAAGGGGGAGCAGGTGTGGCAGGTTTATACTGTATCTCTCTCTCTCTCTCTCTCTCTCTCTCTCTCTCTCTCTCTCTCTCTCTCTCTCTCTCTCTCTCTCTCTCTCTCTCTCTCTCTCTCTCTCTCTCTCTCTCTCTCTCTCTGCTGTCTTCCTCCATCTGTCATTTACTCAAGCAGCAGACAACTCAGGTGTCCTCTGGTCACCTGTGGTGACGGCAACCAGACACAGGAAATGTTGCGACGTCTGTCTCGTCTAGAGCTACCCCCTGGGTATTTTTAGCACAGAGTGTGGACAGAATTGACAGGGGTCACTCGTCTAGGTGACAAACCAAGACGGCTAAGCTTGTAGGAGCAGAAAAGCATTTGAAAAGCATGATTTTGTGATATTTACTAGTACACAGTAATAATTGATTTCGGTTGAGCATTCAATTCAGCAGTCACAGGCACAACAACCAGCTGGAAATGTATGGTCAGACTAAACTCAAGCAGCTCCGTATGTGCTGTAGCCTGCAGGCTCGCCAGATAACAACAGCTTTATGCCTATGACCTATATTCACAAATAGGTTGTAAACCCACTTTTATTTTTCTACTGACATCTCAAAAGTATTATGTTTTAATCCCCCTGTCATAGAAGAGACTAGTATGTCAAGTCATCATCAATGAGCCAGTATTCATATATTCTCACTATCTTGTCAGACAGAGATAATCGAGTCGTCATCCGGCAATGATGGTACTTCAGGGAACACAGTTTTAAATAAGGCTCTGATATTAAAACTAGCTTAAAGGAGTGAAGCAAAAAAAGTAGGCCTTGGTAACTGCGGTGAAGAAGTAGATCCCTGGGGGTTACTGTAAAAAATATATATATATATATATATTAGAGCCGTAGTTATTTTGGTGTTCATTACAATACGTATCCCTCCTCCTATCTGAATGTGAGACAGGTGCTGCGGGTGCTCTGGTGCAGTGTGCTACAGTGTTCCAATGTCCTCGTGCGACCACCCTGCATCCCTACATCTTCTATACTGAACAAAATATATAAACCAAACATGCAATAATTTCAACAATTTTACAGTTCATATAATGAAATCAATCTATTGAAAAAAAATTGTTAGGCCCTAATCTATGGATTTCACTTGACTGGGCAGGGGCGCAGCCATAGGAGGGGCGGGGAGGGCATACCCACTGGGGAGCCAGGCCAAGCCAAGAAAGGCAGAAATATTCCTCCGTTTCATCAGCTGTCCTGGTGGCTGTTTTCAGACGATACCGTGGCTGAGGAATCCGGATGTGGAGGTCCTGGGCTGGTGTGGTAGGGTGTGAGGCCGGTAGGGTGTACAGCCGTATTCTCTAAAATGGTGTTGGAGGTAGTTTATGGTAGAGAAATGAACATTACATTCTCTGGCAACAGCTTTAGTAGACATTCCTGCAGTCAGCATGCCAATTGCACCCTCCCTCAAAACTTGAGACATCTGTAGAATTGTGTTGTGTGATAAAACTACACATTTTAGAGTGGCATTTCATTGTCCCCAGCACAAGGTTCTCCTGTGTAATGAGCATGCTGTTTAATCAGCTTCTTGATATGCCCCACCTGTCAGATGGATGTATTATATTGGCAAAGGAGAAATGCTCACTAACAGGGATGTAAACAAATATGTGCACAACATTTGAGAGAAATGAGCTTTTTGTGTGTATGGAACATGTCTTGGATCTTTTATTTTAAGGCCATGAAACATGGGACCAACACTTTACATGTTGTGTTTATATTTTTGGTCATTATACACTACCGTTCAAAGGTTTGGGGTCACTTCGAAATGTCCTTGTTTTTGAAAGAAAAGCACATTCTTTTGTCCATTAAAATAACATCAAATTGATCAGAAATACAGTGTAGACATTGTTATTGTTGTCAATGACTATTGAAGCATGAAACGGTAGATTTTTTATGGAATATCTACGTAGGCATACAGAGGGCCATTAATAGCAACCATCACTCCTGTGTTCCAATGGCACGTTGTGTTAACTAATCCAGATGTATAATTTAATTAGGCTAATTGATCATTAGAAAACCATTTTGCAATTATGTTAGCACAGCTGAAAACTGTTGTGCTGATGAAAGAAAAACACCAGTCTCAACAACAACAGTGAAGAGGCGACTCCAGGATGCTGGCCTTCTAGGCAGAGTTCCTCTGTCCTGTGTCTGTGTTCTTTTGCCCATCTTAATCTTTTCTTTTTATTGGCCAGTCTGAGATATGGCTTTTTCTTTGCAACTTTGCCTAGAAGGCCAGCATCCCAGAGTCGCCCCTTCACTGTTGACTTTGAGACTGGTGTTTTGTGGGTACTATTTAATGACGCTGCCAGTTGAGGACTTGTGAGGCGTCTGTTTCTCAAGCTAAACACTCTAATGTACTTGTCCTCTTGCTCAGTTGTGCACCGGGGCCTCCCACTCTTTCAATTCTGGTTAGAGCCAGGGAGTAGTACACAGCGTTGTACGAGATCTTCAGTTTCTTGGCAATTTCTTGCATGGAATAGCCTTTGTTTCTTAGAACAAGAACAGACTGACGAGTTTCAGAAGAAAGTGCTTTGTTTCTGGCCATTATGAGGCTGTAATCGAACCCACAAATGATGATGCTCCAGACAGTTTTATTGCTTCTTTAATCAGAACAACAGTTTTCAGCTGTGCTAACATAATTGCAAAAGGGTTTTCTAATGATCAATTAGCCTTTTAAAATTATCAACTTGGATTAGTTAACACAATGTGCCATTGGAACACAGGAGTGATGGTTGCTGATAATGGACCTCTGTACACCTATGTACTGTAGATATTCCATAAAAAATCTGCTGTTTCTAGCTACAATAGTCATTTACAACATTAACCATGTCTACACTGTATTTCTGATCAATTTCATGTTTCTTTCAAAAACAAGGAAATGTCTAAGTGACCCCAAACTTTTTACCGGTAGTGTATATCAACTCGAGACACTGATTTTGTTCACTGCAGTTTTGATACAATGAAGTTAATTAGGTAAGCCCCAAAGCAGCAATGGAATATTGGAGTAGGTAAGCCCCAAAGCAGCAATGGAATATTGGAGTAGGTAAGCCCCAAAGCAGCAATGGAATATTGGAGTAGGTAAGCCCCAAAGCAGCAATGGAATATTGGAGTAGGTAAGCCCCAAAGCAGCAATGGAATATTGGAGTAGGTAAGCCCCAAAGCAGCAATGGAATATTGGAGTAGGGATGCCCCAAAGCAGCAATGGAATATTGGAGTAGGTAAGCCCCAAAGCAGCAATGGAATATTGGAGTAGGTAAGCCCCAAAGCAGCAATGGAATATTGGAGTAGGGATGCCCCAAAGCAGCAATGGAATATTGGAGTAGGTAAGCCCCAAAGCAGCAATGGAATATTGGAGTAGGTAAGCCCCAAAGTAGCAATGGAATATTGGAGTAGGTAAGCCCCAAAGCAGCAATGGAATATTGGAGTAGGGATGCCCCAAAGCAGCAATGGAATATTGGAGTAGGTAAGCCCCAAAGCAGCAATGGAATATTGGAGTAGGTAAGCCCCAAAGCATCAATGGAATATTGGAGTAGGTAAGCCCCAAAGCAGCAATGGAATATTGGAGTAGGTAAGCCCCAAAGCATCAATGGAATATTGGAATAGGTAAGCCCCAAAGCATCAATGGAATAGCTAAAGAAAGAGAGAGAGAGATAATTGTAGTGTGTGTGTCTGCGTGTGGGAAAAGTATAGTGTAATAGTAGGTCTAAAAAGAGAGGGGGGTGGAGAAAGAGAGCGATAGAGAGACAGAAGTAGGGAGGGAGATGGAGAGCTGTGGGAGTGTGACAATTGTAATTAAACAGCTCAGTCCCTGAAGAGACACTTCAGCGACACTCCCCTTCTACTAGCACTGCCCTCCTACTCTCTCTCTCTCTCTCTCTCTCTCTCTCTCTCTCTCTCTCTCTCTCTCTCTCTCTCTCTCTCTCTCTCTGGCTGGCTGAGAAAGAAGGAATGAGGGCGAGATTGTGAGAATGGGAGTCTGGCATGGGGTTCTCCCCTCAGACCCTGTCTGGAAGATAGAGCAGCCAGACAGACAGACAGACCCACCCACACTCCTCACAGACTCAGCTATCCCAACAGAGCACTGTCATTTTAGGACATAGAAGTGTAGGTTTTGTACATGTTTAAAATAGCATACTGGTATCGTCTTGTGGGAGAAGTAAGCTTTTGTGTCCTTAGTATTTAATTATTTGCTTATGCTCCTTATTGTCGTGGTAACAGGCTAGCCTTTCTGTGTGGATTGAAATGAAGCTGACTTTGACCTTTCAGTGCCTTTTACCTTCCCATTGGGGAATTCAATAACAGAGAGGGGGACGAGTCTGGCATGGGGGGGTACTTGATTAAAATGGAATACTTGATTATTCATTCACTTAGTCTTACTCACCAAAGGCCATGCACTGGTGAACACATCCGTTGATACTCAAGTGGTGGCCTATTCTCTGCCAGCTTCGATATCTTGAGTTGACATGATACGATGTTACAGTACACTTCCTGTGCTCCTGAATGATTAGAGTTTCTCAGTACATGCACCGCTGTGTGTGTGTACTTGTTTGTGTGTGTGTGTGTGTGTGTGTGTGTGTGTGTGTGTGTGTGTGTGTGTGTGTGTGTGTGTGTGTGTGTGTGTGTGTGTGTGTGTGTGTGTGTGTGTGTGTGTGTGTGTGTGTGTGTGTGTGTGTGTGTGTGTGTGTGTGTGTGAGACACATTTCTACAGCGACAGTGATTAATTGCTCGGCGCCGTTGGACAAGTGTGTTTAATTAAAACCTCAGATAATGTCAACATTTACAATGTGTACGTTGCCCGGGAGACAGAGATTCAGCCTCCTACACACTCCCCCTGTAGCTATTACCTACGATTAATGTGTACATGTCGTAACAGTTGTCAATTTTACAATGCCACCCTTTGGGTAAACCACAATCGTTGCTCCATTGTATAATGATTTTCACTTGATACCGTTAGTTTTCACAGTTGTGGGTGGTTTCATTTTGAGTCATTGAGACCTGATAGAACCCCTCTTGAGCACACTCCGGCACAAGCTACCCTCGTTATGTATACGGCCTTGTGTCTGAGCTCAACTTTGACCTCTCTCGACCCGTGTCTAACCTTTAACCTCTCTCTCCTCTCTCAGGCTTCCACCACAGCCTCCCATCATCGCCGTACACCTCTGGGCCAGATGGTAAAAGGATACCTCCATCGACCACTCTGTCCTCAGAGTTTCTGAACCACGGTGGTTCCACCAAGGTCCTCCTCGTAATCTGCAACACGGCAGGCTCTGGCCAGCAGGCCGTCAGGTGAGTCTGGATTGGTTGATTGGGTGGGTGGGAGTCTGGATTAGTTGATTGGGTGGGTGGGTGGGAATCTGGATTGGTTGATTGGGTGGGTGGGAGTCTGGATTGGGTGGGATGGAGAGAGGTCATTTTGAAAATATGAGGTTAGGTGTGAATCAAACAAGCCTTTTTAGTTTATAGCGAAACAGTATCTCATGGTTGAACAGAGGAGTTATGATAAACAATATGCACCAACAGTTTGAACAGAGTGTATTTTATCAGGGCAAAAGCTCTGCTCTCTCTTTACTAGTTCCAGCTGTAACGAGTACCCACTGGGCCCAAGGGGACGTGCTCCGAGTTCCATTTTCCAGTTCACATTACACAGGTTGCATTTACACAGGGAGAACAATTCTGATATTTTTCCACTAATTGGTAATATAGGTCATCATGTTTGGACATATTTTAAAACATGTATTTTTTCCTACTGAGAATCAAAGGGAGCATCGCTCCTGAGAGAAACCAAATACTGTAAATCCCAGTAAACAGCTTTGAATTATTCAATGTCTGAGAGAGCGAGAGAGAGAGAGAGAGAGAGACTGCATGCAGAATTCTGCAAGAATATCCTCTGCGTACAACGTAAAACACTACCCGCTAATTAACAAAACCTAAACCTACAGAGAGATGAACCTGGAGAAGAGTCCCCTAAGCATGCTGGTCCTGGCTCTGTTCACAAACACACCCCACAGAGCCCCAGGACAGCAACACAATTAGACCCAACCAAATCATGAGAAAACAAAAAGATCATTACTGTACACATTGGAAAGAATTAACCAAAAACAGCGCAAACTAGAATGCTATTTGGCCTTAAACAGAGAGTACACAGTGGCAAAATATCTGAACACTGTGACTGACTCAAACTTAAGGAAAACTTTGACGGTGTACAGACTCAGTGAGCATAGCCTTGCTATTGAGAAAGGCCGCCGTAGGCAGACCTGGCTCTCAAGAGAAGACCGGCTACTGTATGTGCACACTGCCCACAAAATGAGGTGGAAACTGAGCTGCACTTTCTAACCTCCTGCCAAATGTATGACCATATTAGAGACACATTTCCCTCAGATTACAGCCAGGACAGCCCCATTGTTCTCTCACCATAGATAATGTAGCGGCCAGGACAGCCCCATTCTTCTCTCACCATAGATAATGTAGCGGCCAGGACAGCCCCATTCTTCTCTCACCATAGATAATGTAGCGGCCAGGACAGCCCCATTCTTCTCTCACCATAGATATTGTAGAGGCCAGAACAGCCCCATTGTTCTCTCACCATAGCAATTAACTCTAGATGCACTGAGCAGAGTGGGGTCAGCATACATACATCACACTGTGGCTTCTGCCCTGATAACACACAGATTTGATCCAGGATACAGGGAGTGACTAAAGACAAGACCGCTGTTATGTAGACCAGTATGTCCTCAGTTTGTTACAGTGGATCCACGATAGACATTATAAGTACTGTAAGCAATGAGCCCCTTTCCCTGACCATCCTGCATTCACTATACACTGTATTGACGAATACGCTGATTCGGTGTGCGAGTTCATTAGAACGTGCGTTGAAGATGTCGTTCCCATAGCAACGATTAAAACATTCCCTAACCAGAAACCGTGGATTGATGGCAGCATTCGCGTGAAACTGAAAGCACGAACCACCGGCACAGCCGGAAGAGGACTGGCCACCCCACATATGCTCTCTCTAATTCTCTCTTTCTTTCTCTCTCTCGGAGGACCTGAGCCCTAGGACCGTGCCCCAGGACTACCTGACATGATGGCTCCTTGCTGTCCCCAGTCCACCTGACTGTGCTGCTGCTCCAGTTTCAACTGTTCTGCCTTATTATTATTTGACCATGCTGGTCATTTATGAACATTTGAACATCTTGGTCATGTTCTGTTATAATCTCTACCCGGCACAGCCAGAAGAGGACTGGCCACCCCACATAGCCCGGTTCCTCTCTAGGTTTCTTCCTAGGTTTTGGCCTTTCTAGGGAGTTTTTCCTAGCCACCGTGCTTTTACACCTGCATTGTTTGCTGTTTGGGGTTTTAGGCTGGGTTTCTGTACAGCACTTTGAGATATCAGCTGACGTACGAAGGGCTATATAAATAAATTTGATTTGATTTGATTTGATTTTAACCAGAGCAAGGTGTCTGGTAACATGACCGAATACAAACAGTGCAGCTATTCCCTCCGCAAGGCTATCAAACAAGCTAAGCGTCAGTACAGAGACAAAGTAGAATCTCAATTCAACGGCTCAGACACAAGAGGCATGTGGCAGGGTCTACAGTCAATCATGGACTACAAGAAAAAATCCAGCCCAGTCACGGACCATAATGTCTTGCTCCCAGGCAGACTAAATCACTTTTTTGCCCGCTTCGAGGACAATACAGTGCCACTGACACGGCCTGCAACGAAAACATGCAGTCTCTCCTTCACTGCAGCCGAGGTGAGTAAGACATTTAAACGTGTTAACCCTCGCAAGGCTGCAGGCCCAGACGGCATCCCCAGCCGCACCCTCAGAGCATGCGCAGACCAGCTGGCCGGTGTGTTTACGGACATATTCAATCAATCCCTATACCAGTCTGCTGTTCCCACATGCTTCAAGAGGGCCACCATTGTTCCTGTTCCCAAGAAAGCTAAGATAACTGAGCTAAACGACTACCGCCCCGTAGCACTCACTTCCGTCATCATGAAGTGCTTTGAGAGACTAGTCAAGGACCATATCACCTCCACCCTACCTGACACCCTAGACCCACTCCAATTTGCTTACCGCCCAAATAGGTCCACCGACGATGCAATCTCAACCACACTGCACACTGCCCTAACCCATCTGGACAAGATGAATACCTATGTAAGAATGCTGTTCATCGACTACAGCTCGGCATTCAACACCATAGTACCCTCCAAGCTCGTCATCAAGCTCGAGACCCTGGGTCTCGACCCCACCCTGTGCAACTGGGTACTGGACTTCCTGACGGGCCGCCCCCAGGTGGTGAGGGTAGGCAACAACATCTCCTCCCCGCTGATCCTCAACACTGGGGCCCCACAAGGGTGCGTTCTGAGCCCTCTCCTGTACTCCCTGTTCACCCACGACAGCGTGGCCACGCACGCCTCCAACTCAATTATCAAGTTTGCGGACGACACAACAGTGGTAGGCTTGATTACCAACAACGACGAGACGGCCTACAGGCAGGAGGTGAGGGCCCTCGGAGTGTGGTGTCAGGAAAATAACCTCACACTCAACGTCAACAAAACTAAGGAGATGATTGTGGACTTCAGGAAACAGCAGAGGGAACACCCCCCTATCCACATCGATGGAACAGTAGTGGAGAGGGTAGCAAGTTTTAAGTTCCTCGGCATACACATCACAGACAAACTGAATTGGTCCACTCACACAGACAGCATCGTGAAGAAGGCGCAGCCTCAGGAGGATGAAGAAATTCGGCTTGTCACCAAAAGCACTCACAAACTTCTAGATGCACAATCGAGAGCATCCTGGCGGGCTGTATCACCGCCTTGTACGGCAACTGCTCCGCCCTCGACCGTAAGGCTCTCCAGAGGGTAGTGAGGTCTGCACAACGCATCACCGGGGGCAAACTACCTGCCCTCCAGGACACCTACACCACCCGATGTTACAGGAAGGCCATAAAGATCATCAAGGACAACAACCACCCGAGCCACTGCCTGTTCACCCCGCTATCATCCAGAAGGCGAGGTCAGTACAGGTGCATCAAAGCTGGGACCGAGAGACTGAAAAACAGCTTCTATCTCAAGGCCATCAGACTGTTAATCAGCCACCACTAACATTGAGTGGCTGCTGCCAACACACTGACACTGACTCAACTCCAGCCACTTTAATAATGGGAATTGATGGGAAATGATGTAAATATATCACTAGCCACTTTAAACAATGCTACCTTATATAATGTTACTTACCCTACATTATTCATCTCATATGCATACGTATATACTGTACTCCATATCATCGACTACATCCTTATGTAATACATGTATCACTAGCCACTTTAACTATGCCACTTTGTTTACATACTCATCTCATATGTATATACTGTACTCGATACCATCTCCTGTATCTTGCCTATGCTGCTCTGTACCATCGCTCATTCATATATCCTTATGTACATATTCTTTATCCCCTTACACTGTGTATAAGACAGTAGTTTAGGAATTGTTAGTTATATTACTTGTTGGTTATTACTGCATTGTCGTAACTAGAAGCACAAGCATTTCGCTACACTCGCATTTAACATCTGCTAACCATGTGTATGTGACAAATAAAATTTGATTTGATTTGATTTAGAGATACTCTATACACACATTAAGCAGGAACCATGGTTTGGTACGCATGCATTATTTATCACCAACCTTCTTTGACGTGACTTTAAAACGTAAGCCTGTGTCACATTAACCTGTTAAAAACGGTACTGTAGTAGTGAGGTTTGTGCAGTAGGCAATAGGCCCAAAACATTATCTCTGTATATTGCCCTGCCAATCCATTGGTGTTCTTCTAAGACCATTTTTATTTCATATTTCAACATTTCAGGTAGGCTATATGATCACGCCGGTAATAGATCATCTGTTTTGTTACTTGTGAGGCACAGCTGAGTGAGCGTACGTTTATATAATTAGCATTTTCTTATTTTACTGGGCTGATGGAGCCTGCATCTGATGGTCAGTCTCAGCGGAGGGAGAGAACAGCAGACTTATGGTCCGCCTCTCAACGTCCCTCCGCTCTCCCTTTCCTCCGCTGACACTGACCAAAAAGGGACACCGTCTTCCAGCTGATGGAGAATGTTGCCTTGCACCCCATTAGTTCTATGTAACGGTGTACAGACTCAGTGAGCATAGCCTTGCTATTGAGAAAGGCCGCCGTAGGCAGACCTGGCTCTCAAGAGAAGACCGGCTACTGTATGTGCACAATGCCCACAAAATGAGGCGGAAACTGAGCTGCACTTTCTAACCTCCTGCCAAATGTATGACCATATTAGAGACACATTTCCCTCAGATTACACAGACTGGGTGAAATACCACAGTGTGCCATCACAGCAGCAATATTTGTGACCTGTTGCCACAAGAAAAGGGCAACCAGTGAGGAACAAACACTATTTGTAAATTCAATCCATATTTTAGTTGATTTATTTTCACTTTTGTATTTGAACTATTTGCACATCATTACAACACTGTATATAGACATAATATGACATTTGAAATGTCTTTATTCTTTTGGAACTTCTGTGAGTGTAATGTTCACTGTTAATTTGTATTGTTTATTTCCCTTTTGTTTATTATCTACTTCACTTGCTTTGGGAATGTTAACATATGTTTCCCATGGTAATAAAGGCCCTTGAATTGAGAGAGAGAGAGAGAGAGAGAGAGAGAGAGAGAGAGAGAGAGAGAGAGAGAGAGAGAGAGAGAGAGAGAGAGAGAGAGAGAGAGAGAGAGAGAGAGAGAGAGAGAGAGAGATGTAATAACACTCACTCCAGCCAACTGCCCACTATTGGCCCATGCTTGTCAATCAAAAAGTCATTTTGAGTTTTGTATGCTGTCATATACTGTCTGTCTGCTCCCTCCTCCACATACTCCTCTTGAGTGTGTATGCTCATTTGTGCATGTGCGTGTGTGTGTGTGTGTGTGTGTGTGTGTGTGTGTGTGTGTGTGTGTGTGTGTGTGTGTGTGTGTGTGTGTGTGTGTGTGTGTGTGTGTGTGTGTGTGTGTGTGTGTGTGTGTGTGTGTGTGTGTGTGTGTGTGTGTGTGTGTGTGTGTGTGTGTGTGTGTGTGTACAGGGAACCAGAGGAGGGATAGTCCCACGGTCAGCTTGTTAATGTCAGGAGGATATTTGAGTACCTGTGGAGGCCCCATTGTGTTTATGTTTCGCCCCATGGGGAGACTTGTGGTCTGTGTATGCCCCCTGACTGGCACATGTCAACTGTGGTTGTCCCAGATTGCTGCCTGTTTGACAGAAACCTACTGTCAAATAGAACCCCCCCAACTGTCTCTACAACAGAGGAAAAACCTACCGCTCATAACCACATACTGGTATTAATACGCTGCTGTGGTTGATATTGGGCCCGTTTCACAGACACAGATTAAGCTCAGTCCTGGACTAAAATGCAATAGAGATTCTCCAGGAATGTGTCCAGGTAACCAGTCCATTGAGTTGTTACATCCTGGGCATCATTTGAGGATTTTCACCTTGTGTCTAACAGAACGTTTGAATGGATGGTGATCGTAGATCTTTGAGGTAGAGTTTGGGCCAATGGCTTACCTGCTCACTCGAATAGACCGCTTTGAGGGACGGAATGGCGCTGGTCGCGAGGACAGACTATGTTTCACACAGACACACCAGGTGCGCATGTGTGCACACAAATACACGCAAACACACGCGCACACACACACACACACACACACACACACACACACACACACACACACACACACACACACACACACACACACACACACACACACACACACACACACACACACACACATTGAAGTCTCAAAACAGGCTCCTCTGGTTTTATGAGAAAACCAATCTAAGCAGTAGATGGAAAATATGTTCAATTCATTGAATGAAAGTGCTTTCTTCTAGGTTTTCTCATTCGGATCACTGACTAGTTCTCTCTCAAATCCACACAATGCTATTGGAAATGTAAATCCATCATTTTAAAAACGACATTCTCAGCCAAAATGTTCTCATGCCTGAAATATGCTTACAGTGCCGCATTGAAAATACTGGCTTTCTCTTCACTTGTAGTCCTGTGGTCATTAAATACATGTTGAGTTGAGAGACCTGCTTAACTACGTTTCACATTCAAAAGGTGTCACGCCTTGGTCATTGTATTTTGTGTTTTTGTTATATGTTTGGGTAGGACAGGGTGTGACATGGGTTTATATGTTGTTTTTCGTATTGGGGTTTGTAGTATTTGGGATCGCGGCTAATTAGGGGTGTTGTATAGGTTTGGCTGCCTGAGGCGATTCTCAATTGGAGTCAGGTGCTTCGCGTTGTCTCTGATTGGGAACCGTATTTAGGCAGCCTGACTTTCGCTTTGTATTTTGTGGGTGTTTGTTCCTGTCTCTGTGTTGTAGTCACCAGATAGGCTGTAATTAGTTTCACGTTCCGTTCTGTTGTTTTTGTATTTAGTTCAGTTATTTCATGTACCGCGATACTTTAATTAAAGTCATGAGTAACCTACACGCTGCATTTCGGTCTGACTCTCTTCATTCAACAGACAAACGCCGTTACAAAAGGCCACAGGGTTGTAATGTACTCTACTTTGTGCAAATCCAAACATATGTTTGCCTCTCTCAAACAACTGCAGAATAACATAGTATTTTTTTTATCCCGTTCTGTCTCCCTCTCTCTCTTTTACCCCCTCTCTCTTATCTCGCTACCTCTTCTTCTCCCTCTCCCCTACTCCATCTTCCTCTCCTTCACGCCTCTCTGACCCTCTCCCCCTCCCTCTCTCTCCCCTCCTCCTTCTCTCTCTCTCTCTCCCTCCCTCTCCTTCACCCCAACCCCCCCCTCCAGGTTCGGCCCTCCCTTCCTCATGAGAGAGGAGCGTACCATGTCCTGGGACCAGCTCCAGCAGAGTATCCTCAGCAAGCTCTATTACCTGATGCTGAACGGATCACAGGCTCAGGTCAGTTAACACTGGCACCACTGGTCACTACCATTCATTTACTACTACTGGTTCCTACTCTTTACTTCCTGAAACAGTATTACATTCCTATCTAGTGCTACTACCACCAGAAATGACATTCAGCCTACCAATATGCACTAATGGAGAGTGGTGGAGATCCTAAAGATCTAGTGAGTCTCTCATACACACACACACACACACACACACACACACACACACACACACACACACACACACACACACACACACACACACACACACACACACACACACACACACACACACACACACACACACACACACACACACACACACACACACATCCGGGAGTACGCACACACACACATAATGACATATGCAGACACTCTTAAGACACAAGCCACCGTGTGTGTGCATGTGTGTCCTCAACAACTTCCTGGATGAAATAACCCCATCGTGAGAGGGAATTGGCTTTAGTTACAAACGGGAGGCGTTACAATTAACCGGAGTGGCCTGAGACACAAGGAGCAGTGACACAGCAGATAATGTAGCGTCCAGGACAGCCCCATTGTTCTCTCACCATAGATAATGTAACGGCCAGGACAGCCCCATTGTCCTCTCACCATAGATAATGTAGCGGTCAGGACAGCCCCATTGTTCTCTCACCATAGATAATGTAGCGGCCAGGACAGCCCCATTGTTCTCTCACCATAGATCATGTAGCGGCCAGGACAGCCCCATTGTTCTCTCACCATAGATAATGTAACGGCCAGGACAGCCCCATTGTTCTCTCACCATAGATAATGTAGCGGCCAGGACAGCCCCATTGTTCTCTCACCATAGATAATGTAGCGGCCACGACAGCCCCATTGTTCTCTCACCATAGATAATGTAGCGGCCAGGACAGCCCCATTGTTCTTTCACCATAGATAATGTAGCAGCCAGGACCGCCCCATTGTTCTCTCACCATAGATAATGTAATGGCCAGGACAGCCCCATTGTCCTCTCATCATAGATAATGTAGCGGTCAGGACAGCCCCATTGTTCTCTCACCATAGATAATGTAGCGGCCAGGACAGCCCCATTGTTCTCTCACCATAGATCATGTAGCGGCCAGGACAGCCCCATTGTTCTCCCACCATAGATCATGTAGCGGCCAGGACAGCCCCATTGTTCTCTCACCATAGATAATGTAACGGCCAGGACAGCCCCATTGTCCTCTCACCATAGATAATGGAGCGGTCAGGACAGCCCCATTGTTCTCTCACCATAGATAATGTAGCGGCCAGGACAGCCCTATTGTTCTCTCACCATAGATAATGTAGCGGCCAGGACAGACCCATTGTTCTCTCACCATAGATAATGTAACGGCCAGGACAGCCCCATTGTTCTCTCACCATAGATAATGTAGCAGCCAGGACCGCCCCATTGTTCTCTCACCATAGATAATGTAACGGCCAGGACAGCCCCATTGTCCTCTCACCATAGATCATGTAGCGGCCAGGACAGCCCCATTGTTCTCTCACCATAGATCATGTAGCGGCCAGGACAGCCCCATTGTTCTCTCACCATCGATAATGTAGCGGCCAGGACAGCCCCATTGTTCTCTCACCATAGATCATGTAGCGGCCACGACAGCCCCATTGTTCTCTCACCATAGATCATGTAGCGGCCAGGACAGCCCCATTGTTCTCTCACCATAGATAATGTAGCGGCCAGGACAGCCCCATTGTTCTCTCACCATCGATAATGTAGCGGCCAGGACAGCCCCATTGTTCTTTCACCATAGCAATTAACTCTAGATGCACTGAGCAGAGTGGGGTCAGCATACATACATCACACTGTAGCTTCTGCCCTGATAACACACAGATTTTATCCAGGATACAGGGAGTGACTAAAGACAAGACCGCTGTTATGTAGACCGGTATGTCCTCAGTTGGTTACAGTGGATCCACAATAGACATTATAAGTACTGTAAGCAATGAGCCCCTTTCCCTGACCATCCTGCATTCACTATACACTGTAGAGATACTCTATACACACATTAATCAGGAACCATGGTTTGGTACGCATGCATTATTTATTCTATAGACCCGGGGTCACCAACCTTCTTTGAGTCCAGATCACTTTCTGAGTGAAAATGGAAGCCGAGATCTACCGTTACATTTTGTTGGAGACGTGACTTTAAAACGTAAGCCTGTGTCACATTAACCTGTTAAAAACGGTACTGTAGTAGTGAGGATTGTGCAGTAGGCTATAGGCCCAAAACATTATCTCTGTATATTGCCCTGCCAATCCATTGTTGTTCTTCTAAGACCATTTTTATTTCATATTTCAACATTTGAGGTAGGCTATATGATCACGCCGGTAATAGATCATTTGTTTTGTTACTTGTGAGGCACAGCTGAATGAGCGTACATTTACATAATTCGCTTTTTCTTATTTTACTGGGCTGATGGAGCCTGCATCTGATGGTCAGTCTCAGCGGAGGGAGAGAACAGCAGACTTATGGTCCGCCTCTCAACGTCCCTCCGCTCTCCCTTTCCTCCGCTGACACTGACCAAAAAGGGACACCGTCTTCCAGCTGATGGAGAATGTTGCCTTGCACTCCATTAGTTCTATGTAATGCACAGAGAAAGTGAAATATTCCTCGCTATTAAAAGAGACACAAGCCGCTAATAACAACAACAACGCAAGCCTACAGATACACTTTCCTACTCATTCATTGCAGCTGCAGTGCTGGTTGTAGCGCTAGTAGAAGTAGGGAGAATGAACATTTCATGGCTTATCAAAGTGTTGACAGTGCCGATGTAACGGTTTTCTTCTGGGGAAAGAGAGGCGGACCAAAACGCAGCGTGGTCCTTGTAAACATCTTTAATAAAGATGAACAAATGAACAATCTATAAAACAAGAAATGTGAAAAAACTGAAACAGCCCTATCTGGTGCAAAAAACACAGAGATAGGAACAATCACCCACAAAACCCAACACAAAACAGGCTACCTAAATATGGTTCCCAATCAGAGACAATGACTAACACCTGCCTCTGATTGAGAACCATATCAGGCCAAACATAGAAATAGACAAACCAGACACACAACATAGAATGCCCACCCACCTCATGTCCTGACCAACACTAAAACAAGGAAAGCACACACGAACGATGGTCAGAACATGACAGTACCCCCACCCCCCAAGGTGCGGACTCCGAACGCACAACCTAAACCTATAGGGGAGGGTCTGGGTGGGCATCTGTCCGCGGTGGCGGCTCTGGCGCTGGACGTGGACCCCACTCCATAATTGTCTTCGTCCACCTCTTTAGAGTCCCTTGAGTGGCGACCCTCGCTGCTAACCTTGTCCTAGGAACCCTAATAACGGGCCCCACTGGACTGAGGGGCAGCGCGGGACTGACTGACTGGCGGATCCTGACTGACTGGCGGATCCTGGCTGACTGGCAGTTCTGGCAGATCCTGGCTGACTGGCGGATCCTGGCTGAATGGCGGATCCTGGCTGACTGGCGGATCTAACTGATCCTGGCGGCTCCGGGCAGACTGGCGGCACCGGGCAGACTGGCGGCACCGGGCAGACTGGCGGCACTGGCGGCTCCGGGCAGACTGCGGCGCTGGGCAGACTGGCGGCGCTGGACAGACTGACGGCTCAGACGGCGCTGGGCAGACGGGTAGCTCAGACGGCGCTGGGCAGACGGGTAGCTCAGACGGCGCTGGGCAGACGGGTAGCTCAGGCGACACTGGAGAGGAAGGCTCTGGCAGTGCTGGACTGAGGAGCTCTGGCGCCTCTGGAATGAGGGGCTCTGGCGCATCTGGAATGAGGGGCTCTGGCGCAGCTGGAATGAGGGGCTCTGGCGCATCTGGACTGAGGGGCGGGAGCTCTGGCAGCGCCGGACAGGCGGGAGACTCCGGCTGTGCTGGAGCGGAGGAAGGCTCTGGCCGCGCTGGACAGAGAAGCTCTGGCGCCTCTGGACTGAGGGGCTCTGGCGCCTCTGGACTGAGGGGCGCTGGTGCCTCTAGACTGAGGGGCTCTGGCACATCTGGACTGAGGGGCGGGAGCTCTGGCAGCGCCGGACAGGCGGGAGACTAGCAGCGCTGGACAGAGAAGATCTGGCGCCTCTGGACTGAGGGGCTCTGGCGCCTCTGGACTGAGGAGCGCTGGTGCCTCTGGACTGAGGGGCGCTGGCGCCTCTGGACTGAGGGGCGGAAACTCAGAACGGAGAGACAGCCTGGTGCGGGGTGCCGGCACTGGTGGTACCGGGCTTGGGGACACACACCTCAGGGCGAATGCCTTGCATACTACGCCAAATTAACTGCTCTCTCTCTTCACACTCCCCCAATTCTATTAACACCTCCTCGAGTGTCTCCTCATCTCCCATCCGTTCACTCTCCTCCATTCTGTCCAATAACTCCTCGACCCTCTCAGACTCAGCCCTCAGCTTCACCGATAGCTCCGATAACATCCATGTCTCCTTACGGTAAACAGGGGGAGTTGGCTCAGGCCAAACATAGAAATAGACAAACCAGACACACAACATAGAATGCCCACCCAGCTCACATCCTGACCAACACTAAAACAAGGAAAACACACACGAACGATGGTCAGAACGTGACAGCTGAGTAAAAACTTCAACATGAACTCAGTCATACATAAGGTAGCTGTTTGCTGTATTCATTGACAGTCTCTCTCTAGTCATGGTTTTAAACGTTTAGAAATCTCACAGTCTCAACTTTGCTGTTGCTTTCTTTTACGCCTTCTATGCTGCTGCAGACATCCGATCCGAGTGCACTTGATTTGCTCCAACCGGGCCCGCCGGGAAGGCAGAGTTTGTACCTCCAGACATATGAAATGGTTGGCAGCTGAATCGGGTGCACCTGCCGCCAACAGCGTGAGACAAATGTAAAAAATATTAACGGAAGGCTTTATCGTTGTTGTTTTTTAACATAAATGGTGGGCGAACAACTAGGAATGCCTTGGAGATCGACCAGCCGGGGACCACTGCTGTAGACAAGGGAGTTCAACACTGCCACAATGACCCCCTCACTTCACCTTGACCATTCCTTTTTATACACACAACAACACACAACTATCCTCAGCTCCTAAGGCGGGCTGCCCTGTCGCTATGGGAGACGTGCAGTGTTTGACAAGGAGGCCTTATCCAGAGCAAACAGCCCTGGGCTCAAAGTCTCAGGTAGTTCTAAGGCTGATAAGCCCCAGACAAGGTCCTACCTCAACAGAGACGGAACTATTTCTTTACACCTAGTGTTGACACACTGATCTATATCTCCACGGCAACAAGCTCCTTGTCAAGTTAACTCTGTCAAGCTGTGTGACCATCAACTGCACTGTCTGGTTCCCTTTATACTTCTCATTCATAGAAAAACTGCATGCAGACTGAATTCATAGTTAAGTTTCAGGACAGAATTATTGTTTGGTATTTGAGGTGTTTGTTTGACTCCCTGGGGGATTTTTCACTTCAAAGTGTAGTTGTTCCGGCTTTCTTATGTCATTCATATTTGTTTTGTGGTAGAGGAAATTCATAAAATGTTATGCAGCCGCCTGTAGGTTTCTCAACAACATACAGTGCTTTCAGAAAGTATTCATGCCCCTTGACACTTTTTGTTGTATTACAGCCTGAATTCAAAATGATTTAAATTGATCTACAGACTATAATAGCCCATAATGAAAAAAAAATTCTTCTAAAAAATGTGTTGTATTGAAAATAAAATACAGAAAAATATAATTTACATAAATTGTCAGACCCCTGAGTCAATACTTTGTAGAAGCACCTTTGGCAGAAATTACAGCTGTGAATCTAAATGCTTTCCACACCTGGATTGTACAACACTTGTCCATTGTTCTTTTCAAAATTGTTCAAGCTCTGTCAAATTGGTTGCTGATCATTCCCAGACAGCCATTTTCAGGTCTTGCCATAGATTTTCAAGGATATTTAAGTCAAAACTGAAACTTGGCCACTCGGGAACATTCACTGTCTTCTTGGTAAGCAACTCCAGTGTAGATTGGGCCTTGTGTTTTAGGTTATTGTCCTTTTGAAAGGGGAATTAATCTCCCAGTATTGTCACGCCTTGGTCATTGTATCTTGTGTTTTTGTTATATGTTTGGGTAGGCCAGGGTGTGACATGGGTTTATATGTTGTATTTTCGTATTAGGGTTTGTATTAATTGGGAGTGTGTATTATTAGGGGTGTGTCTAGTTAGGCTTGGCTGCCTGAGGCGATTCCTAATTGGAGTCAGCTGATTCTAGTTGTCTCGGATTGGGAACCGTATTTAGGTAGCCTGAGTGCGCGTTGTATTTCGTGGGTGATTGTACCTGTCTTAGTGTTAGTCACCAGATAGGCTGTATTAGTGTCACTCGTTTGTTGTTTTCTTCTTCCGTTATTTCATGTACCGTATTCGCTTCATTAAAAGTCATGAGTAACCTACACGCTGCATTTCGGTCTGACTTTCTACAAACAACAGACGAAGATCATTACAGGTATCTGGTGAAAAGCAGACTAAACCAGGTTTTCCTCTGGGATTTTGCCTGTGCTTAGCTCCATTCCATTTCTTTTTATTCAGAAAAACTCCCCAGTCCTTAAAGATTACAAGCATACCCATAACATAATGCAGCCAACACTATAAAATATGTGTTGTGTTGGATTTGCCCCCAAAATAATTACACTCTGACGTTATGGAGTATTGTGTGTAATTGTCTATTTAATCATGTTAATTCAATTTAATTTATGCAACTTATTATGTGATTTGTTATGTACGTTTTTACTCCTGAACTTATTTAGGCTTTGCCATAACAAGGGGGTTTAATACTTATTGACTCGAGACATTTCAGCTTTAGTTTTTTATAAATATATATACAATTTTCTACAACCAAAATTCCACGTTGACGTTATGGGGTATTGTTTTTAGATCAATAACAAACCATCTCAATTTAATCCATTTTAAATTCAGGCTGTAACACAACGACATTTGGAAAAAATGAAAGGTGTGTGAATAGTTTCTGAAGGCACTGTAACAAGTGATGTTTTGAGCACTATATACAACCCTGTATCACCACCAAAACTGTCCTCTAGCAGGGAAGAGGAAGGAAGAGATTGCTTTAAAGATTCGTAATTTACAGGCAATAGACCAGTGAAATGAGAACATGCGAGGAGAAGTGTCTGTTATGGTTTGGTAAGTTCCTCGCCACACCATGTGTTGTAGAGGTCAGATCTTGCACTCGTTAGATCCCACACTACATAAAAGCTTTAGTATCCACCTACATATGAGTCATTCCAGCATTGTGTCAACTTCAGACAAAGGGAGATGATTGTGGAATACACGAAAATGGGGGCGTACTCAGTCCTCTTTCTCATCGAAGGGGGTGTAGTGGAGCAGGTTGAGAGCTTCAAGTTCCTTGGTGTCCACATTACCAACAAACTAACATGGTCCAAGCACACCAAGACAGTCGTGAAGAGGGCACGACAAAACCTATTCCCCCTCAGGAGACTGAAAATATTTCGCATGGGTCCTCAGATCCTCAAAATGTTCTACAGCTGCACCATCGAGAGGATCCTGACTAGTTGCATCACTGCCTGGTATGGCAACTGCTCGGCCTCCGACCGCAAGGCACTACAGACGGTAGTGCGTACGGCCAGTACATCACTAAGGCCAAGCTTCCTGCCATCCAGGACCTCTATACCAGGCGTTGTCAGAGGAAGGCCTAGTCATAGACTGTTCTCTCTGCTACCGCACGGCAAGTGATACCAGAGCGCCATGTCTAGGTCCAAGAGGCTTCTAAACAGCTTCTACCCCCAAGCCATAAGACTCCATCATGTCAAATGGCTACCCAGACTATTTGCATTGCCCCCCCCCCCCTACTTCCTGTTATTATCTATGCATCGTAACTTTAATAACTACTTACATGTACATATTACCTCAATTACCTCGACTAACCGGTGCCCCCGCACATTGACTCTGTACCGGTACCCCCTGTATATAGCCTCCACATTGACTCTGTACCGGTACCCCCTGTATATAGTCTCCACATTGACTTTGTACCGGTACCCCCCTGTATATAGTCTCGTTATAGTTATTTTATTGCTGCCCTTTAATTACTTGTTACTTTATTTCTTATTCATATTTTGGGGGGAAACTGCATTGTTGGTTAGGGGCTCGTAAGTAAGCATTTCACTGTATGGTCTACACCTGTTGTATTCGGCGCATGTGACAAATCCGATTTGATTGCAGTATGCTGATAACTAACTGTTAGATCAAATCTACAAGACAGATAATAATGTACAAGACATATTACTTTGAGGCTCAGAGAGGATGTGTCTCTTTGAAAAAGATATGTGTGTTGTGCACTATATAGAAGTAGTGCACTATATAGGGAATAGGGTGCCATTTTAGACACAGACCTGTGATTTTATCCAGGCTTGGCGTATTTTCTGCACCATACAGTTTGTTGTTCTCGCGAACTGTGTTTTTTGATCATTTGTGTCTGTACCCAACAAAAACACAAACATTTGCTGAAAAGAAAGATAAGGATTTTCTCTCCCTCAAGGCTTTGTCGGTTTAATATTTAATCCCACTTGATTTGTCCCTAATCCAGACAGATTAAACGTATTACAGATATCCTCCAGAAAGACAGTGGTATGACAGGAAATCTTCACAGGCATTAAATAAACAGGTGTTTATCTATTCTTCAACATGCACACAAACACACACACACACACACACACACACACACACACACACACACACACACACACACACACACACACACACACACACACACACACACACACACACACACACACACACACACACACACCTCCTCCACTCACTTTCACTCCACTCTCCCTCATCCAAAGAAGTTCCCTCGAGTTCCAAACTTCCCTCAAACTTCCCCAATCTCACTTATAAACTCAGCTTAATTGCTCATCAACGCAGAGTTGTTCATTATGGTCTTACAAAAGATAACCCCACACCCGCATATGTATGGTCCACTACCCCAAACAAAATACTTCTTTGCCGTTTTCATTTGGTGGTCACGGTCTTATTAACTAGGATGCATCCAAAATGTCACCCTATTCCCTACACAGTGCACTACTTTTGACCAGAGCCCTATGGCTCTAGTAGTGCCCTGTGTAGGGGACAGGTTGCCGTTTGGGACGCAGGGTTACTCATTTATTTCTCTGTATGCTCGGCTGCGGCTCTATTCTCCAGCGGCCTTCATTCCAAATGAGACCATTAGGTTTAATTTGCGACGTGATTCTCCTCTCTACCTTCTAATAACTTAGCCCCTCTTGTCTAATTCATCTCCTAATGCACCTTGTTCAGTCAAGGGTGGAGCTGTGGAGCTAGAGACACCGCTAACAAACCTGTTGTTATGCGTGGAACCTATGTCCGTTTGTGATACATTTTTATTTTAGCCAAAGAAAGAGACCGTACCGCTTGGTCCCGCAGTGTTCTTACAGTATTACAGTGCACTGGTACGATAGAAGCAGTTTGAAGATTTTCGACCACCTCTGTTGTGGTGACCAGGCAGCTTTCAGATGCATAGCAAGTTTCACTGCAAATGCACGATATCTCGTCTCGTGTCGTCTTGCCTCGTCTCGTCTTATCTCATGGCGTCTTATCTTACCTCTTCTCGTCTTATCCCGTGTCTCACTTATCCCGTCGAATGTCTGTGTTTCCCTGCAGAATGCAGGGTCGCTGTTCAAGGTCAGAGTGGTGGGAGGATCTGCCTCCTACAGCTACCTGTCCCCACAAGATGGACGCCCTCTCTTCCACCCTGCCGTGGACAGGTAAGACCACCAGCACCTGCATTATCCATCTCTCTCTCGCTCTTTCTGTCTCACTCTCTCGTACTCACACTCTCTTTCTCTCACTCTGTATCTCTCTCTCAATTCAATTCAATTCAAGGGCTTTATTGGCATGGGAAACATGTGTTAACATTGCCAAAGCAAGTGAGGTAGATAATATATAAAGTGAATATATAAAGTGAAATAAACAGTCAAAATTAACAGTAAACATCACACATACAGAAGTTTCAAAACAATAAAGACATTACAAATGTCATATTATATATATATATATACAGTGTTTTAACAATGTACAAATGGTAAAGGACACAAGATAAAATAAATAAGCATAGATATGGGTTGTATTTACAATGGTGTGTGTTCTTCACTGGTTGCCCTTTTCTCGTGGCAACAGGTCACAAATCTTGCTGCTGTGATGGCTCACTGTGGAATTTCACCCAGTAGATATGGGAGTTTTTCAAAATTGGATTTGTTTTCAAATTCTTTGTGGATCTGTGTAATCTGAGGGAAATATGTCTCTCTAATATGGTCATACATTGGGCGGGAGGTTAGGAAGTGCAGCTCAGTTTCCACCTCATTTTGTGGGCAGTGAGCACATAGCCTGTCTTCTCTTGAGAGCCATGTCTGCCTACGGCGGCCTTTCTCAATAGCAAGGCTATGCTCACTGAGTCTGTACATAGTCAAAGCTTTCCTTCATTTTGGGTCAGTCACAGTGGTCAGGTATTCTGCCGCTGTGTACTCTCTGTGTAGGGCCAAATAGCATTCTAGTTTGCTCTGTTTTTTTTGTTAATTCTTTCCAATGTGTCAAGTAATTATCTTTTTGTTTTCTCATGATTTGGTTGGGTCTAATTGTGCTGCTGTCCTGGGGCTCTGTAGGGTGTGTTTGTGTTTGTGAACAGAGCCCCAGGACCAGCTTGCTTAGGGGAATCTTCTCCAGGTTCATCTCTCTGTAGGTGATGGCTTTGTTGTGGAAGGTTTGGGAATCGCTTCCTTTTAGGTGGTTATAGAATTTAACGGCTCTTTTCTGGATTTTGATAATTAGTGGGTATCGGCCTAATTCTGCTCTGCATGCATTATTTGGTGTTCTACGTTGTACACTGAGGATATTTTTGCCGAATTCTGCGTGCAGAGTCTCAATTTGGTGTTTGTCCCATTTTGTGAAGTCTTGGTTAGTGAGCGGACCCCAGACCTCACAACCATAAAGGGCAATGGGCTCTATGACTGATTCAAGTATTTTTAGCCAAATCCTAATTGGTATGTTGAAATTTATGTTCCTTTTGATGGCATAGAATGCCCTTCTTGCCTTGTCTCAGATCGTTCACAGCTTTGTGGAAGTTACCTGTGGCGCTGATGTTTAGGCCAAGGTATGTATAGTTTTTTGTGTGCTCTAGGGCAACAGTGTCTAGATGGAATTTGTATTTGTGGTCCTGGTGACTGGACCTTTTTTGGAACACCATTATTTTGGTCTTACTGAGATTTACTGTCAGGGCCCAGGTCTGACAGAATCTGTGCATAAGATCTAGGTGCTGCTGTAGGCCCTCCTTGGTTGGTGACAGAAGTACCAGATCTTCAGCAAACAGCAAACAGCAGACATTTATGTTGAAGAGGGTGGGGCTTAAGCTGCATCCCTGTCTAACCCCACGACCCTGTGTGAAGAAATGTGTGTGTTTTTTGCCAATTTTAACCGCACACTTGTTGTTTGTGTACATGGATTTTATAATGTCGTATGTTTTACCCCCAACACCACTTTCCATCAGTTTGTATAGCAGACCCTCATGCCAAATTGAGTCGAAGGCTTTTTTTAAATCAACAAAGCATGAGAAGACTTTGCCTTTGTTTTGGTTTGTTTGGTTGTCAATTTGGGTGTGCAGGGTGAATACATGGTCTGTTGTACGGTAATTTGGTAAAAAGCCAATTTGACATTTGCTCAGTACATTGTTTTCATTGAGGAAGTGTACGAGTCTGCTGTTAATGATAATGCAGAGGATTTTCCCAAGGTTACTGTTGACGCATATTCCACAGTAGTTATTGGGGTCAATTTTGTCTCCACTTTTGTGGATTGGAGTGATCAGTCCTTGGTTCCAAATATCGGGGAAGATGCCAGAGCTAAGGATGATGTTAAAGAGTTTTAATATAGCCAATTGGAATTTGTTGTCTGTATATTTGATCATTTCATTGAGGATACCATCAACACCACAGGCCTTTTTGGGTTGGAGGGTTTTTATTTTGTCCTGTAACTCATTCAATGTAATTGGAGAATCCAGTGGGTTCTGGTAGTCTTTAATAGTTGATTCTAAGATCTGTAATTGATCATGTATATGTTTTTGCTCTTTATTCTTTGTTATAGAGCCAAAAAGATTGGAGAAGTGGTTTACCCATACATCTCTCTCTCTCTCACACACTGTATCTCTCTCTCTCACACTCTGTATCTCTCTCTCTCTCTCTCTCTCTCTCTCTCACTCTGTATCTCTCTCTTTCTCACACTCTGTATCTCTCTCTCTCTCTCTCTCTGTATCTCTCTCTCTGTCAGTCAGTCAGTCTAAAATACCTGAACTAAGGTACTGTTCGTACATAAAGCCCACTAAAATGCCTGTCATTTTCCAGTCTACTGAACTGCCACTGTCAGACATAAAATGGTAAATCATGGTGTCTCTGAACACTTGCCTATTCTGTGCAAGCAGTGCCTTTGAGAAGCCAAAGGTAGAGGAATCAAGTCGCAGTGAAGATAAGACAAAAGCCTTTATTCTCCCTCCTGTAGAGCGGGTTCAGCTGTCGTAGGAGCCACAGGGAGCTCCATCTAAAGCTGTGCTGTTGTTGTGATGTGACGGTATAGTGGAGTAGTTCTGTTGAGGAGGTGGGACATGGGGTCAGACGCTCTGTAAAAGTAAACCTGTCTCAGGGTGGGTGAGTTCGGGGGAGAGGGCTTGTCTGTGTGACCCTCTCTCATCAGCGTTTGCAAGAGAAGACGTGTCATGGAATGTTGAACCGCATATCCGTTATATACAGAGATACATAGATTGATCAGACAACCGTCTCGATCTGGATCATCTTTGAGTTGTCCCTTCAGTATACTGAATTGACCAGAATGAACAAGTGGTATCCTATCTGACTCTCCGTTATCCTTTGCTCTGGCAATTCATCTCACTCAAGATCAAGGCCATTCAGTTCCCACGGTCCTTGAATTACGATGCGGTTATAAACGAAAACATGGTACCGTTGCTATTTCAATTGTGTTCTCCCCTAAAGCGAGAGAGGAGCCGCCCTGTCTGGCCTTTATATTTAAAAAAGTGTATTTTCATCATAACACAGTATTACTGTATTCCTCTTACAATGTAATTGCACCAACTCATTTTTCATAAACGAGCAGGCAAGGAGACTTGGGGTATGGACATCTATACAGCGTTGGCTTTACAAACATGTCATATGGAAGTTATTTCATCAAATGTTCCCTGGCCAATGTCGAACATGATGTTCCTCAGAAACAGTACATAGCCTGAGGCAACAATTTCAGGTATGAACAGGATTCGATTAAAGAGTAGGAGTCTTTAGGAAAGAACCACATTGGGGATTTGTATGGTCAGGTAGGTATTCTGCTAGAGGCAGAGGGGAAGGTGAGCCACAAACACAGACAGACAGGGAGACAGGAGACTTTCTCCTCAGATCAAGTATACAGACAGGAGGAGAGAGAGTGACAGAGGGAATAGCAGCTGACTGACAAGTAGCTGGTTGGCTGAGGACTGAGTAGGTGGACAGCTCTGTACAGCAGGGGGACATGGTATCATCATCAGCCACTCTTCAAGGGTTCTGAGCTTCGCTCTCCCATGAATGAGTGATCCTCTGAAGGTCAGAGATGAGGCCCTTGGGAAGTGGAAAAGGGCACGAGGAAAGGTCAAGGGCACTGAGAAAGGGCTCGACAGGCTTCCTTACCACCCACCACCCTCTCTGGGAGTGTGTGCATGCATGTGTACGTCTCTCTCTCACTCTTTCCCCTGGTGCTAATTTCAACCGCTCCTTCAGGGTATCAGGAGGTCTGGTATTCTAAAAGGAAGTGGTATTGATCGGCAGGGAAAGGAAAGGTGAAGAGGGGGGAGGTTTGAGAAGTAGGACTGTTCTCAAGGGAATTAGAATGGGGTGTGACGGACAGGGGATGAGACACAGGCATGGCTTTTCAAGGAGCGCGTGTGTGTGTGTGTGTGTGTGTGTGTGTGTGTGTGTGTGTGTGTGTGTGTGTGTGTGTGTGTGTGTGTGTGTGTGTGTGTGTGTGTGTGTGTGTGTGTGTGTGTGTGTGTGTGTGTGTGTGTGTGTGTGTGTGTGTGTGTGTGTGTGTGTGTGTGTGTGACAAGTATACATGTGGATGAAAGAGCCATTGGAACCCCAATAGTGCTTTGAATCAGAGTGCATTGTTGGTCTTTGATTCAGAGTGTATTGAGGCTGATTGGGGTGCTTCTACACCTGCATTGCTTGCTGTTTGGGGTTTTAGGCTGGGTTTCTGTACAGCACTTTGAGATATCAGCTGATGTAAGAAGGGCTCTATAAATACATTTGATTTGAACTCCAAGTCAGAGTACATATGACAAAGATCCAATGTAAAGAATGTTGACACCAGTGCCTCTTGACACGGTCATCCTGTACTGAAGATACAGTCAGGGGGGGGGGTTATCTTCCTTGATTTCCTTTAGTAGGATTAGCATTTTTATCCAGTCAAAAGAATAACAGTGACATCATACTCTCTCTCCTCATCTCTGTAACTCTTTTTTAATCTCTTCCACGACAGAGAGACAAAAACCAATCCTATAAGCAGCTCTGCTATAGTGCCTAAGTGCCTGCTCTTTGCCCCCCAGTTAGTAAAGTCATAAGCAGGCATTTAAAACGTTGGGTTCAGACCATGGCAGACTTTTCAGCTCTGAATTACACAGTCAGATTCATTTTGACAAGCAGCCTCTCTTCCTTAATTGCAATTGTTTCTGTGTGGATTTGAAGGCGGGTTGGAATAATGTGTGAACGTGAAAGGAATTAATGGGGCCGCGGTCGTCTGTGGAGCGAAGCTGGCTGTTAATTCTGAGGTGATATTGATGAACACAATACACATGCATCCAGACACGATTGCACGCACGCACACACACACACACACACACACACACACACACACACACACACACACACACACACACACACACACACACACACACACACACACACACACACACACACACACACACACACACACACACACACAAACAACACATTCTTTACAGATTCAGCTATTTTTGCTCATACAGTATGTGTGCACACACTAGTCCATGCTAACAAGTTATCAGTTTCACTTTGAAATTTGAGGTTTGTCCATGTTTTTCCAAACGTCTATGTGTGAAGTCATGGTAAACGTTGGTTTTTGATGTTTTAAGTTGAGACACTGTTACCTAACTCCCCATAAATTAAATTACAAACACTTGCGTCGGGCTGGGAGTTTCACTTCTCAGTTAAGTTAAGAGTTCAAGTTTAGGAAAGGCTTAAAAAACTATTTTTAGATGCAACCCTCAGCGCCAGAGCTCAACTTTTACCCCATCCACCATCCCTGTCCACAATGCCCTATAGCAAGCCAACAGCCTACTTAAAAGTAGTAGCACTCACCGTTCCCCCTAGTGGATGGTTTTTGAAGGCAATTCTATTCACGTTCTTGGGACCTGGATGGATGTCTCTCCTTTGACTTCAAACTAAAGCGATCTCCCTGGTCCATGAACACACACACATACACACACACACACACAGAGAGAGAGAGTGAAGTCAGACGACATCCACTATTGAAGCAGTGTCCTTTATGTCCCAGTGTCCTGCTGGTAGAGGAAGTGTTAGATCTGTCTCAGTGTGTATTCATCACTGTCTGTCTGTCTGTCTGTCTGGGACTGTGACCTTCGGTTGAGTCCAAGGCAGACAGCAGCACACACCGTCACACAACCGAGGACTAACTTACCTTTACAACGTACACTTTCAAGGACACAAACAAACACACGCTCACACACCAAATGAATCCTCTCACAACTGTTTTCCTGACAGCAGTGCTTCAGACACTAAGTTGATTCCCCGGATGGATTTCTCCGTCTGTGTTTCTTCCTCAGAACTCCCTGTTTCCTGGAGAGGGATTGTTGAAGAGAGAGACGTTGAAGGCTGCCTTCTATAGCACCCCTTTGTGTCAGTGAGACCAAAAGGGAGACGAATGATCCTTGTCACACGACAGTATCGTGTCTATTGTGGCAGCTGCTCGGTGGCAGTTGAAAGTCACAGAGAAAAGTCAAAAAGCACTGCGTTTACAGTTCCAACAGAGAGCAGTCTCTTTCATTAAATCTATTTCTTTTCAGTCACTTTCATTTCGTGCTGTTTTAGTAATCAACCCTGTGATCAAGGTGGTTTGATTTTGCTCTTGGCGTCAATACCTTATGGAAGCCTGACACCTAGTGGTGCATTTCAGAGCTTCTCACTGTGCCCACGAACCGGTGCCCATTGTATTTCACTCTGTCAGCACTTCTTATCATCAATCAGACTCACTTACAAAGACTACCTGTACGTTTGAGTCAGGAGCATTTTACCATGATGGAAGTCTCAGGTAAACAATGGCTTGACTTAGAATACTGATGTTTGTTTGCATCCACACAAACGCACAACCACACATACACCATAACTAACAGGGAAAGGTTAGCAGGGACGTGATGGCATCTCAAAACAATATCTGACACTTTTGGATTCCGAAGGCTTGACGACCGTGCCTACAAACTGATACAAAAGTATCATGCTGCAGAATACTGATGTGTATTACAGTGTCAGTTACAGATGGACTTCAATAAATGCAGTTTAATACCACATATAATACAACTCCCATCGTAATGGCATTTTAAAACATTAGTGAGACTCAAACCTTTGTCTAATTGAAAAAAATGACTGTATGGGATACCTAAGGCTCGCTCTATCCCAGTGGTAGTCAGGTAGACATTGTATCCAGTGGAAGTCAGATAGACATTGTATCCAGTGGTAGTCTGGAAGACACTGTACCCAGTGACAGTCTGGTAGACATTGTACCCAGTGGTAGTCTGGAAGACACTGTATCCAGTGGTAGTCTGGTAGACATTGTACCCAGTGGTAGTCTGGAAGACACTGTATCCAGTGGTAGTCAGGTAGACATTGTATCCAGTAGTAGTCTGGGAGACATTGTATCCAGTGGTAGTCTGGTAGACATTGTATCCAGTGATAGTCAGGTAGACATTGTAACCAGTGGTATTCAGGTAGACATTGTACCAATTGGTTGTCTGGGAGACATTGTATCCAGTGGTAGTCAGGTAGACATTGTATCCAGTGGTAGTCAGGTAGACATTGTATCCAGTGGTAGTCAGGTAGACATTGTATCCAGTGGTAGTCAGGTAGACATTGTTAACAGTGGTAGTCTGGTAGACATTGTATCCAGTGGTAGTCAGGTAGACATTGTATCCAGTGGTAGTCTGGTAGACACTGTATCCAGTGGTAGTCTGGTAGACATTGTATCCAGTGGTAGTCAGGTAGACATTGTATCCAGTGGTAGTCAGGTAGACATTGTATCCAGTGGTAGTCAGGTAGTCAGACATTGATGACGGATCACCACCTCAAGCTGAACTTCGGCAAGACGGAGCTGCTCTTCCTCCAAGTGGTATCTCGCCATCACGGTTGACAACTCCATTGTGTCCTCAGAGCGCTAAGAACATTGTGATCCAGTGTCGTAGTCTGGTAACATTGTACCCGGTGGTAGTCTAGGTAGACATTGTATCCAGTGGTCCTATCAGGTAGACACTGTATCCAGTGTCTGGTTACTGACACTGTATCCAGTGGTAGTCCCTACAACATCCGCCAGTAGTAGTCAGGTAGACATTGTATCCAGTGGTAGTCAGGTAGACATTGTATCCAGTGGTAGTCAGGTAGACATTGTATCCAGTGGTAGTCAGGTAGACATTGTATCCAGTGGTAGTCTGGTAGACATTGTACCCGGATATCCGCTACAAGACCATGGTGCTTGCCTACGGAGCTGTGAGGGGAACGGCACCTCAGTACCTCCAGGCTCTGATCAGGCCCTACACCCAAATCAGGTAGACATTGTATCCAGTGGTGGATTCAGGTAGACATTGCGGATCCAGTGGTAGTCAGGTAGACATTGTATCCAGTGGTAGTCAGGTAGACATTGTTAACCCCCCTGGTAGTCTTTAGACATTGCCAGTGGTAGTCAGGTAGACATTGTATCCAGTGGTAGTCTGGTAGACACTGTATCCAGTGGTAGTCTGGTAGACATTGTATCCAGTGGTAGTCAGGTAGACATTGTATCCAGTGGTAGTCAGGTAGACATTGTATCCAGTGGTAGTCAGGTAGACATTGTATCCAGTGGTAGTCAGGTAGACATTGTATCCAGTGGTAGTCAGGTAGACATTGTATCCAGTGGTAGTCAGGTAGACATTGTATCCAGTGGTAGTCTGGTAGACATTGTACCCGGTGGTAGTCAGGTAGACATTGTATCCAGTGGTATTCAGGTAGACACTGTATCCAGTGGTAGTCTGGTAGACACTGTATCCAGTGGTAGTCAGGTAGACATTGTATCCAGTAGTAGTCAGGTAGACATTGTATCCAGTGGTAGTCAGGTAGACATTGTATCCAGTGGTAGTCAGGTAGACATTGTATCCAGTGGTAGTCAGGTAGACATTGTATCCAGTGGTAGTCTGGTAGACATTGTACCCGGTGGTAGTCAGGTAGACATTGTATCCAGTGGTATTCAGGTAGACATTGTATCCAGTGGTAGTCTGGTAGACATTGTACCCAGTGATAGTCAGGTAGACATTGTATCCAGTGGTAGTCTGGTAGACATTGTACCCAGTAGTAGTCAGGTAGACATTGTATACAGTGGTAGTCTGGTAGACATTGTACCCAGTGGTAGTCAGGTAGACATTGTATCCAGTGGCAGTCTGGTAGACATTGTATCCAGTGGTAGTCTGGTAGACATTGTACCCGGTGGTAGTCTGGGAGACATTGTATCCAGTGGTAGTCAGGTAGACATTGTATCCAGTGATAGTCAGGTAGACATTGTACCAATTGGTTGTCTGGGAGACAGTGTATCCAGTGGTAGTCTGGTAGACATTGTATCCAGTGGTAGTCTGGTAGACATTGTATCCAGTGGTAGTCTGGTAGACATTGTATCCAGTGGTAATCAGGTAGACATTGTATCCAGTGGTAGTCTGGTAGAAACTTTATCCAGGGGTAGTCAGGTAGACATTGTATCCAGTGGTAGTCAGGTAGACATTGTATCCAGTGGTAGTCTGGTAGAAACTTTATCCAGGGGTAGTCAAGTAGACATTGTATCCAGTGGTAGTCAGGTAGACATTGTATCCAGTGGTAGTCTGGTAGACATTGTACCAAGTGGTATTCAGGTAGACATTGTACCCAGTAGTAGTCAGGTAGACATTGAATCCAGTGGTATTCAGGTAGACATTGTATCCAGTAGTAGTCAGGTAGACATTGAATCCAGTGGTATTCAGGTAGACATTGTACCCAGTAGTAGTCAGGTAGACATTGAATCCAGTGGTATTCAGGTAGACATTGTATCCAGTGGTAGTCAGGTAGACATTGAATCCAGTGGTATTCAGGTAGACATTGAATCCAGTGGTATTCAGGTAGACATTGAATCCAGTGGTAGTCAGGTAGACATTGAATCCAGTGGTATTCAGGTAGACATTGAATCCAGTGGTATTCAGGTAGACATTGAATCCAGTGGTAGTCAGGTAGACATTGAATCCAGTGGTATTCAGGTAGACATTGTATCCAGTGGTAGTCTGGTAGACATTGTACCAAGTGGTAGTCTGGGAGACATTGTATCCAGTAGTAGTCAGGTAGACATTGAATCCAGTGGTATTCAGGTAGACATTGTATCCAGTGGTAGTCTGGTAGACATTGTACCAAGTGGTAGTCTGGGAGACATTGTATCCAGTAGTAGTCAGGTAGACATTGAATCCAGTGGTATTCAGGTAGACATTGTATCCAGTGGTAGTCTGGTAGACATTGTACCAAGTGGTAGTCTGGGAGACATTGTATCCAGTAGTAGTCAGGTAGACATTGAATCCAGTGGTATTCAGGTAGACATTGTATCCAGTAGTAGTCAGGTAGACATTGAATCCAGTGGTATTCAGGTAGACATTGTATCCAGTGGTAGTCAGGTAGACATTGTATCCAGTGGTAGTCAGGTAGACATTGTATCCAGTGGTATTCAGGTAGACATTGTATCCAGTGGTATTCAGGTAGACATTGTACCCAGAAGATAGTGTGTATTCATTATGTAATATCATTTTTTCCAGAGCCCTGAAGTTATGTGGCCCAGGAGGACCTCCCCACGTGAAGCTGGTGATTGAGTGGGAACACAAGATCAAAGAATGGTGAGCACTGGACATACACATGTACACACACCACATCATTTGACTCAGAAACTTCATTATTTATTGTATAGACGGGTTCACTATGTCTTTATATTTCTCCCTCTCACAAACACACACACTCATACCCCCCAACTTTCTGTGTGTGCGTGTGCGTGTGTGTGTGTGCGTGTGTGTCTCAGTCTGTTTGGTAACATCCAGGAGGAGGTGGTGAAGGACTCAGAGAGTGTGAGAGTCCAGCAGCAGCAGCACCTGCAGCAGCACAGCTGTACCCTGGACGAGTGCTTTCAGCTCTACACCAAAGAGGAACAGGTATCATGGACTATACAATACCCTCCAATGCAACTGGTCTTAACCTGCCCCTGGGGTACTGAACATTAAAGATGCACTATGCAGAATTGTACCTCCTTTCAATGAGAATGACAGAACTATTACACACAATTCTATGTGAATTGGGTCCAGTCGACCAAAAAGTTACAGTACATATTGCAGCTCTAATATTGCATTAATTGATTCATATGTTGATTTCTCTCTCTCTCTCTCTCTCTCTCTCTCTCTCTCTCTCTCTCTCTCTCTCTCTCTCTCCTGTTTTCTCTCTCTCTCTCTCTCTCTCTCTCTCTCTCTCTCTCTCTCTCTCTCTCTCTCTCTCTCTCTCTCTCTCTCTCTCTCTCTCTCTCTCTCTCTCTCTCTCTCTGTCTCTCTCTCTCTCTCTCTGTCTCTCTCTGTCTCTCTCTCTCTCTCTCTCTCTCTGTCTCTCTCTCTCTCTCTCTCTCTCTCTCTCTCTCTCTCTCTCTCTCTCTCTCTCTCTCTCTCTCTCTCTCTCTCTCTCTGTCTCTCTCTCTCTCTCTGTCTCTCTCTCTCTCTCTCTCTCTCTCTCTCTCTCTGTCTCTCTCTCTCTCTCTCTGTCTCTCTCTCTCTCTCTCTCTGTCTCTCTCTCTCTCTCTCTCTCTCTCTCTCTCTCTCTCTCTCTCTCTCTCTCTCTCTCTCTCTCTCTCTCTCTGTCTCTCTCTCTCTCTCTCTCTCTCTCTCTGTCTCTCTCTCTCTCTCTCTCTCTCTCTGTCTCTCTCTCTCTCTCTCTCTCTCTCTCTCTCTCTCTCTCTCTGTCTCTCTCTCTCTCTCTCTCTCTCTCTCTCTCTCTCTCTCTCTCTCTCTCTCTCTCTCTGTCTCTCTCTCTCTCTCTCTCTCTCTCTCTCTCTCTCTCTCTCTCTCTCTCTCTCTCTCTCTCTCTCTCTCTCTCTCTCTCTCTCTCTGTCTCTCTCTCTCTCTCTCTCTCTCTCTCTCTCTCTCTCTCTCTCTCTCTCTCTCTCTCTCTCTCTCTCTCTCTCTCTCTCTCTCTCTCTCTCTCTCTCTCTGTCTCTGTCTCTCTCTCTCTCTCTCTCTCTCTCTCTCTCTCTCTCTCTCTCTCTCTGTCTCTCTCTCTCTCTGTCTCTCTCTCTCTGTCTCTCTCTCTCTCTCTCTCTCTCTCTCTCTCTCTCTCTCTCTCTCTCTCTCTCTCTCTCTCTCTCTCTCTCTCTCTCTCTCTCTCTCTCTCTCTCTCTCTCTCTCTCTCTCTCTCTCTCTCTCTCTCTCTCTCTCTCTCTCTCTCTCTCTGTCTCTCTCTGTCTCTGTCTCTCTCTCTCATATTTCCACTCCCTGTGTATTTTTATATGGCTTTGGACAAATGGAATGTATGGAGAATATAACTTTACCTGAGACTTCCCAACTGACCGTGCATTTTATCTCTCCAGCTGGCCCCAGATGACGCATGGAAGTGTCCCCACTGTAAGCAGCTCCAGCAGGGCATGGTGAAGATGTCCCTGTGGACCCTCCCCGACATCCTCATCCTCCACCTCAAACGCTTCCGACAGGTAACTGGAGCCGAACACATGTAGCGGATTGCCATTCTTCCCTTGCCTGTCTGTTCTTCCTTGAAGGACCACAATGGAAATAAGCCATTTATTGTGTTAACCTTTGATCGTTGATTAAACGGCAGTACTGGTCTTTTGAAAAATCCTATGAATCAGGTGGGCGAGCGGCGCAACAAGCTGTCCACCCAGGTGCGCTTCCCCCTGGCCGGGTTGGACATGGCCCCCCACGTGGTGAAGAGGTCCCAGAGCATGAGGAACCTGGGGGACCTGGGACCCTGGCCCCCCACATGGAAACAGCCTGAAGGCAGCAGTCATCATATTAGTCACCCAGACATGGCCCTGCCTCCTGACTTCCTCTATGACCTCTATGCAGTGTGTAACCACCATGGTGGGATGCACGGCGGACATTACACAGGTACTGGTTGGCCATTGATATACCATTGGTATAGGAGACGTGATGTTGATGAGAGAGGTATACTGACTGGCTGTTGATCGAGAAGTGAGGAGAGAATATTGTTAGTGAGAGAGATGCCTACTGCCAAATAACGATGATTCATAGGACATGCATAACAATACAGTGCCCTCCTCTATAGTGGTCACATCAACTTACATTACTATACCCAGGACATAAGGATTGTGGTGCAGCCTGTCTCTACAGTCCTGTGTGCGTTTTGCAGCGTACTGCAGGAACTCAGTGGACGGCCAGTGGTACAGCTATGACGACAGCAGTGTGGACCTGGTGCCTGAGGAGGAGGTGTGTACCAGGGGGGCCTACATACTGTTCTACCAGAGACGTAACGTCATCCCCCCCTGGTCCGCCAGCAGCTCAATCAGAGGTGGGTAGTGTACCACACACACACACAGGCATGGACACACACACATCACAGGAGAGAGTTCACTCAGGGTTCCATTACATTACAGCTGTACTCCGTACAGAGGTAGTCTTAGATACAACAAGACCATTCAGCCTTTATCCACTAAAGGTTAACTCATAACTGCAGGGTTTACTCATGTCTGCAATGTATGGTGTTCCAAGCACCATGCTCAACTACCTGAACCAGCAAAACCACAATGTGATATTTCTATTGCTGAATGCTATATAGTATATAGGAATTATCTGTGTAGTTGTTCTGTGTTTTCTGTATTGACTGGAATGGAACAGACAGGTGTCTTTCTGGTCCAGTGCCCATAGTCACAGAAACATCTCTCTCCCCTCTGTAGGCTCCACCAGTTCCTCCATGTCGGACCACTGGCTGGTCCGTCTGAATGGGGACAGTAAGAGGGGTAGTCTGGTGTCCCGCTCCTCCACCACCTGCCCCTCCTCTGTCCCCGACTCCCCAGAGTCACCCGTCTTCCTTGATGACCCGCCCAGAGAGGAGGAAGGTGAGGGGCCTGGGAAACATGAGATGCATGGTAAACCAAAGAAAGGTAAAAACAACAACAACATAGGTCTTCATTCCATTGGTGGTGGAAGGGTGATGGGTGGTGGTGGTGAGTTTTCCCGTTACTACAGTAGGGGAGAGTGGGGTAATGTGAGTCCATCAAGGGAAATATAGTATTCTTTCTAACAAAGATATTTACATACACTGAGTATACTAAACATTAGGAACAGCTTCCTAATCTTGAGTTCCCCCCTTTTGCCCTCAGAACAGCCTCAATTCGTCGGAGCATGGACTCTACAAGGTGTCGAAAGGGTTCCACAGGAACACTGGCCCATGTTGACTCCAATGCTTCCCACAGTTGTATTAAGTTGACTGGATGTCCTTTGGGTGGTGGACCATTCTTGACACACACAGGAAACTGTTGAGGCCCTGTTGTTACCTCATATCCCAGCGATAATGCCTTTCATTACACCTGGGAAGAAAACACATACATTTGCTCAACTTACCCCAAGGCAAAAATTTTGACTATATTAGCCCACACAGCGACAAGGATGCACTTTCCTGCTAGGTTTAGGACCTCATATTGAAGCTTATAGAGACCCAAACGGATGTATAGAACAATCTTAAAATGATCTACTTTGGTTTAGACACAAGCATCATAAAAATACACAATACATTAATTTGACTTTGTGAAAATCCATTTTTTTGGACCTAACTTGCTTACCACTTTTTCCATGTGGTTTCTTCCTTCACAGACTCCAGAAAGGATGACCTTTTCCTAAATATTTGGTCAAATGATTATTGTGTATGGTTTCCTAGAAACAAGGGTGGCTCAACTTACCCCTTTGGCTCAACTTACCCCACTCTACCCTATTTAAATCACGTTGAGTATCTGGAAAATGCTACATCTAATCAATGGTTATTATTATTCCATGTTGCTGAAAATACGCCACACGTGAGCATAGAGTGCATCACCTCTTTAATGTTTAGCTGAACACATTCTACTCTAACTGTGGATGTGCATTCATGTAATCTCTTCCTATACATGCACAGTCCATGCCTACAGTTGAAGTCGGAAATGTACATATACTTAGGTTGGAGTCATTAAAACTTGTTTTTCAACCACTCTACAAATTTCTTGTTAACAAACTATAGTTTTGGCAAGTCGGTTAGGACATCGACTTTGTGCATGACACGTAATTTGTCCAACAATTGTTTACAGGCAGATTATTTCACTTATAATTCACTGTATCACAATTCCAGTGGGTCAGAAGTTTACATTCACTAAGTTGACTGTGCCTTTAAACAGCTTGTGAAATTCCAGAAAATTATGTCATGGCTTTAGAAGCTTCTGATATAGGCTAATTGACATAATTTGAGTCAATTGGAGGTGTACATGTGGAAGTATTTCAAGGCCTACCTTCAAACTCAGTGCCTCTTTGCTTGACATCATGGGAAAATCAAAATAAATCTAACAAAACCTCCACAAGTCTGGTTCATCCTTGGGAGCAATTTCCATATGCCTGAAGGTACCACGTTCATCTATACAAACAACCGTACTCAAGTATAAACACCACGGGACCACGCAGCCATCATACCGCTCAGGAAGAAGATGCGTTCTGTCTCCTAGAGATGAATGTACTTTGGTGCGAAAAGTGAGAATCAATCCAAAACAACAGCAAAGGACCTTGTGAAGATGCTGGAGGAAACAGGTACAAAAGTATCTATATCCACAGTAAAACAAACTATATCAACATAACCTGAAAGGCTGCTCAGCAAGGAAGAAGCCACTGCTCCAAAACTGCCATAGAAAAGCCAGACTACGGTTTGCAACTGCACATGGAGACGAAGATTGTACTTTTTGGAGAAATGTCCTCTGGTCTGATGAAACAAAAATAGAACTGTTTGGCCATAATTGCCATTGTTATGTTTGGAGGAAAAAGGGGGAGGCTTGCAAGCCAAAGAACACTATCCCAACCGTGAAGCACGGGGTTGGCAGCATCATGGTTGTGGGGGTGCTTTGCTGCACGAGAGACTGGTGCCCTTCACAAAATAGATGGCATCATGAAGAGGGAAAATATTGTGGATATATTAAAGCAACATCTCAAGACGTCAGTCGGGAAGTTAAAGCTTGGTCGCAAATGGGTCTTCCAAATGGACAATGATTTAGGTCAAGCATACTTTGACTCCAAGCATACTTCCAAAGTTGTGGCAAAATGGCTTAAGGACAACAAAGTCAGGGTATTAGAGTGGCCATCACAAAGCCCTGATCTCAAACCTATAGGACATTTGTGGGCAGAACAGAAAAGGCATGTGTGAGCAAGGAGGCATACAAACCTGCCTCAGTTACACCAGCTCTGTCAGGCGAAATGGGGCAAAATGCACCCAACTTATTGTGGAAAGCTTGTGGAAGGCTACTCGAAACGTTTGACCCAAGTTAAACAATTTGAAGGCAATGCTACCAAATACTAATTGAGTGTATGTAAACTTCTCACTCACTGGGAATGTGATATAAGAAATAAAACCTGAAATAAATAATTCTCTACTATTATTCTGACATTTCACATTCTTAATGTCACAATCGTTATAATGATTGGACCAAGGAGCAGCGTACGTAGAGTTCCACATATTTTAATAAATCGAAACTCACCAAACAAAACAATAAAGCACAAACGAAACGTGAAGCTAACAGTGCTACTAGGCAACTATACATAGTCAAGATCCCACAAAGCACAATGAGGAAATGGCTTCCTAAATATGATCCCAATCAGAGACAACAAATAAACAGCTGTCTCTGATTGGGAACCATACCAGGCCAACATAAATCATTAATAACCTAGATGACCCACCCTAGTCACTATCACGCCCCAACCAACATAGAGAATAAACAGCTCTCTATGGTCAGGGCGTGAAGGTACCCCACCCCCCACAAAGGTGCGGACTCCAACCGCAAAACCTGACTCAATAGGGGAGGATGACACAGGGCGTCGGGGCGGCTCCGGTGCGGGGCGAAGTACCTACTCCGCTACACCTGCTCACTACGCAGCATCTGAGGGAAACACGACACGACAGGGCGATACAAAGACACAGCACGGTGAACAATATACAAGGATCCGACAGGACAGAAACGGAAAACAAGGGGAGAAATAGGGACTCTAATCAGGGGAAAAGATAGGGAACAGGAGTGGAAAGACTAAATGATTGATTAGGGGAATAGGAACAGCTGGGAGCAGGAACGGAACGATAGAGAGAAGAGAGAGAGGGAGGGAGAGAGAAAAAAGGGAACGAACCTAAAAAGACCAGCAGGGGGAAAACGAACAGAAGGAAAAGCAAAATGACAAGACAATATAAGACAAAACATGACAGTACCCCCCCCCACTCACCGAGCGCCTCCTGGAGCGCTCGAGGAGGAATCCTGACGGCAACGGAGGAAATCATCAATCAGTGAACGGTCCAGCACGTCCCGAGACGGAACCCAACTCCTCTCCTCAGGACCGTAACCCTCCCAATCCACTAAGTATTGGTGACCCCGTCCCGAGAACGCATGTCCATGATCCTACGTACCTTGTAAATAGGTGCGCTCTCGACAAGGACGGGAGGGGGAGGGAAGACGAACGGGGGTGCGAAGAAAGGGCTTGACACAGGAGACATGGAAGACAGGATGGACGCGACGAAGATGTCGCGGAAGAAGCAGTCGCACAGCGACAGGATTGACGACCTGGGAGACACGGAACGGACCAATGAACCGCGGAGTCAACTTACGAGAAGCTGTCGTAAGAGGAAGGTTGCGAGTGGAAAGCCACACTCTGGCCGCAACAATACCTTGGACTCTTAATCCTACGTTTATTGGCGGCTCTCACAGTCTGTGCCCTGTAACGGCAAAGTGCAGACCTCACCCTCCTCCAGGTGCGCTCACAACGTTGGACAAACGCTTGAGCGGAGGGAACGCTGGACTCGGCAAGCTGGGATGAGAACAGAGGAGGCTGGTAACCCAGACTACTCTGAAACGGAGATAACCCGGTAGCAGACTAAGGAAGCGAGTTGTGAGCGTATTCTGCCCAGGGGAGCTGTTCTGCCCAAGACGCAGGGTTTCTGAAAGAAAGGCTGCGTAGTATGCGACCAATCGTCTGATTGGCCCTCTCTGCTTGACCGTTAGACTGGGGATGAAACCCGGAAGAGAGACTGACGGACGCACCAATCAAACGACAGAACTCCCTCCAAAACTGTGACGTGAATTGCGGGCCTCTGTCTGAAACGGCGTCTAACGGGAGGCCATGAATTCTGAACACATTCTCGATGATGATTTGTGCCGTCTCCTTAGCGGAAGGAAGTTTAGCGAGGGGAATGAAATGTGCCGCCTTAGAGAACCTATCGACAACCGTAAGAATCACAGTCTTCCCCGCAGACAAAGGCAGACCGGTAATGAAGTCTAGGGCGATGTGAGACCATGGTCGAGAAGGAATGGGAAGCGGTCTGAGACGACCGGCAGGAGGAGAGTTACCTGACTTAGTCTGCGCGCAGTCCGAACAAGCAGCCACGAAACGGTGCGTGTCACGCTCCTGAGTCGGCCACCAAAAGCGCTGGCGAATAGAAGCAAGAGTGCCTCGAACGCCGGGATGACCAGCTAACTTGGCAGAGTGAGCCCACTGAAGAACAGCCAGACGAGTAGAAACAGGAACGAAAAGAAGGTTACTAGGACAAGCGCGCGGCGACGCAGTGTGCGTGAGTGCTTGCTTAACCTGTCTTTCAATTCCCCAGACTGTCAACCCGACAACACGCCCATAAGGAAGAATCCCCTCGGGATCAGTAGAAGCCACAGAAGAACTAAAAAGACGGGATAAGGCATCAGGCTTGGTGTTCTTGCTACCCGGACGGTAAGAAATCACAAACTCGAAACGAGCGAAAAACAATGCCCAACGAGCTTGACGAGCATTAAGTCGTTTGGCAGAACGGATGTACTCAAGGTTCTTATGGTCTGTCCAAACGACAAAAGGAACGGTCGCCCCCTCCAACCACTGTCGCCATTCGCCTAGGGCTAAGCGGATGGCGAGCAGTTCGCGATTACCCACATCATAGTTGCGTTCAGATGGCGACAGGCGATGAGAAAAATAAGCGCAAGGATGAACCTTATCGTCAGACTGGAAGCGCTGGGATAGAATGGCTCCCACGCCTACCTCTGAAGCGTCAACCTCGACAATGAATTGTCTAGTGACGTCAGGAGTAACGAGGATAGGAGCGGACGTAAAACGTTCTTTTAGAAGATCAAAAGCTCCTGGGCGGAACCGGACCACTTAAAACACGTCTTGACAGAAGTAAGAGCTGTGAGAGGGCAGCAACTTGACCGAAATTACGAATGAAACGCCGATAGAAATTAGCGAAACCTAGAAAGCGCTGCAACTCGACACGTGACCTTGGAACGGGCCAATCACTGACAGCTTGGACCTTAGCGGAATCCATCTGAATGCCTTCAGCGGAAATAACGGAACCGAGAAAAGTAACGGAGGAGACATGAAAAGAGCACTTCTCAGCCTTCACGTAGAGACAATTCTCTAAAAGGCGCTGGAGAACACGTCGAACGTGCTGAACATGAATCTCGAGTGACGGTGAAAAAATCTGGATATCGTCAAGGTAGACAAAAACAAAGATGTTCAGCATGTCTCTCAGAACATCATTAACTAATGCCTGAAAAACAGCTGGCGCATTGGCGAGGCCAAACGGCAGAACCCGGTACTCAAAATGCCCTAACGGAGTGTTAAACGCCGTTTTCCACTCGTCCCCCTCTCTGATGCGCACGAGATGGTAAGCGTTACGAAGGTCCAACTTAGTAAAGCACCTGGCTCCCTGCAGAATCTCGAAGGCTGATGACATAAGGGGAAGCGGATAACGATTCTTAACCGTTATGTCATTCAGCCCTCGATAATCCACGCAGGGGCGCAGAGTACCGTCCTTTTTAACAAAAAAAAAAAAAAACCCCGGCCGGAGAGGAAGAAGGCACTATGGTACCGGCGTCAAGAGACACAGACAAATAATCCTCGAGAGCCTTACGTTCGGGAGCCGACAGAGAGTATAGTCTACCCCGAGGAGGAGTGGTCCCCGGAAGGAGATCAATACTACAATCATACGACCGGTGAGGAGGAAGGGAGTTGGCTCGGGACCGACTGAAGACCGTGCGCAGATCATGATATTCCTCCGGCACTCCTGTCAAATCGCCAGGTTCCTCCTGAGAAGTGGGGACAGAAGAAACGGGAGGGATGGCAGACATTAAACACTTCACATGACAAGAAACGTTCCAGGATAGGATAGAATTACTAGACCAATTAATAGAAGGATTATGACATACTAGCCAGGGATGACCCAAAACAACAGGTGTAAAAGGTGAACGAAAAATCAAAAAAGAAATAGTCTCACTGTGGTTACCAGATACTGTGAGGGTTAAAGGTAGTGTCTCAAATCTGATACTGGGAAGATGACTACCATCTAAGGCGAACATGGGCGTAGGCTTGTCTAACTGTCTGAAAGGAATGTCATGTTTCCGAGCCCATGCTTCGTCCATGAAACAACCCTCAGCCCCAGAGTCTATCAAGGCACTGCATGTAGCACCCGAACCGGTCCAGCGTAGATGGACCGACATAGTAGTACAGGATCTAGATGGAGAGACCTGAGTAGTAGCGCTCACCAGTAGCCCTCCGCTTACTGATGAGCTCTGGCTTTTACTGGACATGAATTGACAAAATGTCCAGCAAGTCCGCAATAGAGGCACAGGCGGTTGGTGATCCTCCGTTCCCTCTCCTTAGTCGAGATGCGAATACCTCCCAGCTGCATGGGCTCAGTCTCTGAGCCAGAGGAGGGAGATGGTTGCGATGCGGAGCAGGGAAACACCGTTGACGCGAGCTCTCTTCCACGAGCTTGGTGACGAAGATCTACCCGTCGTTCTATGCGGATGGCGAGAGCAATCAAAGAGTCCACACTGGAAGGAACCTCCCGGGAGAGAATCTCATCTTTAACCACTGCGTGGAGTCCCTCCAGAAAACGAGCGAGCAGCGCCGGCTCGTTCCAGTCACTAGAGGCAGCAAGAGTGCGAAACTCTATAGAGTAATCCGTTATGGATCGATCACCTTGGCATAGGGAAGCCAGGGCCCTAGAAGCCTCCCTACCAAAAACTGAACGGTCAAAAACCCGAATCATCTCCTCTTTAAAGTTCTGGTAATTGTTAGAACAATCAGCCCTTGCCTCCCAGATAGCTGTGCCCCACTCTCGAGCCCGGCCAGTAAGGAGTGATATGACGTAAGCAACCCGAGCTCTCTCTCTAGAGTATGTGTTGGGTTGGAGAGAGAACACAATATCACACTGGGTGAGAAAGGAGCGGCACTCCGTGGGCTGCCTGGAGTAACAAGGTGGGTTATTAACCCTAGGTTCCGGAGGCTCGGCAGACCAGGAAGTAACAGGTGGCACGAGACGAAGACTCTGGAACTGTCCAGAGAGGTCGGAAACCTGAGCGGCCAGGTTCTCCACGGCATGACGAGCAGCAGACAATTCCTGCTCGTGTCTGTCGAGCATGGCTCCTTGGATCTCGACGGCAGTGTTACGAGCGTCTGAAGTCGCTGGGTCCATTCTTTGGTCGGATCCTTCTGTTATGCAGGTGAATGAGGACCCAAAAGCGACTTGGCGAAAACAGAGTCTTTAATCCAGTAACGGAAATATGCAATACTCCTAGACAAATCGGAGCGGTAAATAAAGCATAAAAAACAATTCCACTCGTAATGACGAGAACAGACTGGAGACTCGATCATAAACTGTAGGTTGCCTCGGGAAGGCACTTGACCGTAGCAGACTCAGACACCTGCTCACCACGCAGCATCTGAGGGAAACACGACACGACAGGGCGATACAAAGACACAGCACGGTGAACAATATACAAGGATCCGACAGGACAGAAACGGAAAACAAGGGGAGAAATAGGGACTCTAATCAGGGGAAAAGATAGGGAACAGGAGTGGAAAGACTAAATGATTGATTAGGGGAATAGGAACAGCTGGGAGCAGGAACGGAACGATAGAGAGAAGAGAGAGAGGGAGGGAGAGAGAAAAAAGGGAACGAACCTAAAAAGACCAGCAGGGGGAAAACGAACAGAAGGAAAAGCAAAATGACAAGACAATATAAGACAAAACATGACACCGGACTGTGGACCGTTGCCGGAGGCTCCGGACCGTGGATCGTTGCTGGAGGAACCGGACCGTGGATCGTCGCAGGAGGCTCTGGACTGAGAACCCCTGCTGAAGGCTCTGGACTGCCGACCGTCGCTGGATGCTCTGGATTGCCGACTGTCACTGGAGGCTCTGGACCGTCGCTGGAGGCTCTGGACCGCAGACCGTCGCTGGAGGCTCTGGACCGCAGACCCTCGCTAGAGGCTCCGGATCGCAGACCGTTGCTGGAGGTTCCGGACCGCAGACCGTCTCAGGAGGTTCCGGACTGCAGACCGTCTCAGGAGGTTTTGGACCGCAGACCGTCTCAGGAGGTTCCGGACCGTAGACCGTCTCAGGAGGGATTTTGTCCCACTCCTCTTAAGGTCTGGTGACTGGCTAGACCACTCCAGGACCTTAATGTGCTTCTTCTTGAGCCACTCCTTTGTTGCCTTGGCCATGTATTTTGGGTCATTGTCATGCTGAAATACCCATCCATGACTCATTTTCAATGCCCTGGCTGAGGGAAGGAGGTTCTCACCCAAGATTTGACAGTACATGACCCCGTCCATCGTCCCTTTGATACGGTGAAGTTGTCCTGTCCCCTTAGCAGAAAAGCTAATATTCATCACTGTGCTTGTTATTTGCAATTTAATAAAAAGGGGTTTGAAAATGAAAGTTGGTCTAGCTTTAAATGTCAGTGACACTATGGTAAAGTGTTCTTTTCTTTCTCTCTCTCTCTTTCACCCCTAGGTGGTTTTGAGACCAGGCCGTTTGTACGGGGAATCCAGGGTCGTAGCGTCAGCATGAGGATCCCCACTAAGAACAAAGAGACACTGAACAAGGTCCTCCCCCTACGCTGGTCGTTCGGCTCCAAGGACCGCCGAAAACCTGCAGCCGAGGCCGCCCCTGCTCCCATCCCCACCCCTGCCCCTGTGGAACTGGTGGAGTACTTAGAGTCTGGAAGAAGACCTCGCTGCACCAAGGAGTCTATAGTCAATTTAATGACGAGCTCTGAGAGCCGGATGGGTCCTGCCATCAGCTCCCCCAGTGTGGGAAGCAGCCTGAACTGCATGGGACAACCAGAGTCTCCGCAGATGCCAGAGGGCCAGAGAAGACCAGTCACAGACAAGACAGGGAGTCTGAGACGAAGTAGCAAAGGCTCCCATCAGCAGCAGAGAGACCAGGGGGACCAGAGAGACCAGAGGGACGAGGGTAGGATGGGCAGTAGTAGTAGTACTAACACTCTGACCAGGAGGAATACCAAGAAGAGTAAGGAGAAGGACCAGGGAAAGCCCCAAGAGGCCCCATCTAGGAGGGGGTCTAGTGCAGGCGTCCAGTCCAGCTCCAGTACCCACAGCCTCAAGGACAGAGACTGGGAAGGCACCCTGAGGAGAGGGGCCAAGGGCCTCCAGGGCCCACCACCACGGGACCATCTGGTACCATCCGAGGGAGAAAAGACCAGGAAAGGTGAGAAGGTAGAGGAGGACTCCAAGAGCCACGAGGGGCTGCTGTCTTTCTTCAAGAGCAACTTCAAGAAGAAGGACAAGGAGTTGTCATCTTCTCGCAAGTCCGACTCTGGAAAAGTTGGCGACGTCAGCAGGTCCAGCACCTCTCGGCTGTCCCTGTCCAGTGGAGCCCCAGGAGGGGCCACGAAGATGGGGGAGGGGAAATCCAATGGAGCCCCCCGCAACGGGGGTGCCAATCGTCTCGGAGACGAGCTGCCCAACAGTAAAGCCAGACGCGCCGCTGCCGCCGATATCAAACGCTCTCAGAGCTCATCCAACATCCCCAGCAAGGAGGAGTCTAGCTTGCGAAGGACCGCCTCTTTACACCGTAAAGGGCTGTCCCATGACGTGGCTCCGCCCCCTCGCAGCCTCTCAGCCGAGAAGCCCTCCTACGGTACCCTGCAGAAGACTCGCTATAGTACCAACTCACTGGGACGCAAGAGGGCGGTCCCCGAGTCCAGCTTTTAGCTGACACGCACACACCCCCTGACACACACACACCAGGGTCGTTTTCACTAGGCACCAAACAGAAGAAAATGGACTGAAACAGGGAGGGACTAGCTTCATTTGTCCAGTAAGAAATGTTTGTTTTTGTTTTCCGTTGTAAAACGTTTACTAGATTTTGCTACGGTGACTTTGTGCACTAATCAATCTGACCCTGATCAAAGCAATGGAGCTCAGCTGGAAGGATACACCTGTAGGTACACACAGAAGCACAGGCATGTGTATATAACACAAGGTGGCTCCCTCCGGTGTTGTGGAGGGTTATAGCGTCAGTGAAAGAGCCAGTCACAGGGCCAAGGAGAACATTTAGGAAAGGTGACACATGAAATACGCCTGCTAACATAAACAAAATGTCATATCAGAATGAATATTTTCTTATTCCAGTTTTGTTTTTATTTATTTTTATTTGTAAAAAATGATTGTGACTTAACAAGTGCCTCAGTAACTGATATGCAGATTTAAACCAATGTGTTTGTGGACACCTGGTCATCACCGGAAGCACATGTTGTATTCACACTCACATACACGCACACACACACACACAGGCATGCACACGCACACATTATCTACACTCGTGTCTTAAAATCATAGTAAACGAATGGCATTCATCACTTTATCTTCCTCAGTCGGTTTGTCCAATAGTGGCACCTAAAGGAATGTTATGACGGTGTCATGACAATACGTTTTGTTGTTATGTCTGTACGCTCTAGATGATTTGGACCAAAACATGGATTCATTGGAAGTCTACATCAGAGCTTTAATAGGTGATTTCCTCCTAGATTGAACTATGAATGATTTAACTGGTTGTACGTGCTGCTTGCACTGCAAACTGGCTGCTATATAGATTCGCACATTGCAAATGAAGGTTATGATATTGCACTTTCTACAATGCCAATGGTACCGAACTCTCCCTTTCATGCAGTAAGAAAGATTCCCTCCCGACAATATAACTTGGCCTACGCAACACGTCCCCTTCATTCTTAAACTCGTGAAAATATGCAGTTTGACCACACAATCCATTATTATAAATTTCAAGTACATTTTTTTATGGAAATTTGACATTTTTAGTACTAAAGTCTGGTTTTATGATTCTAATGAAATGACTGTGTTTTAAATGAATAAAAAATGACCTCAGATTGATCTATTCTTGCTACCGTTAGGTAATTGAACTTACTGATGCTGATACATTGACAGTCTGGTATGTAGGTCTATGTGGTACTGTATTAGAGAGGCAAGCGGTGTCGATGGATTGCATTATTATGCAGTTCTCAATGAAGGATTATGCACTGTAACAGTAAGGTCTAACAGTAAGGTCACTGTAACAGTAAGGTCTAACAGTAAGGTCTCTGTAACAGTAAGGTCACTGTAACAGTAAGGTCTAACAGTAAGGTCTCTGTAACAGTAAGGTCACTGTAACAGTAAGGTCTAACAGTAAGGTCTCTGTAACATTAAGGTCACTGTAACAGTAAGGTCTAACAGTAAGGTCTCTGTAACAGAAAGGTCACTGTAACAGTAAGGTCTAACAGCAAGGTCTCTGTAACAGTAAGGTCACTGTAACAGTAAGGTCACTGTAACAGTAAGGTAATTTATTTGAATCATTTGAATCATCAGACTGTCCACTACAGTAGACAGTAGATGCACTGGTCCGACCACCCCTGAATGTCACATACATGTTATTTATCAACTGTGATGAGCTCTTTGCCCCCCCCCCCTTATCCAGTCTTACTTCTCATCCTCTCTCTCTTCGATCCGTCTTATCTTTTTTTGTTTGTTCATTCTCTGTCATCCATCATGTCTCTCATCAAGTCTCTTTGGCCACTGACTAAAGGTCACCTCTGCTCCAATCTGCAGAGCTCTCGCCTGGCGTTAACGACGGCGTAGGGCGTTTGATTGAAACAGCCCTCGCTCTCACTGTGGGTTAAAATTAACGGTGTAATTGGGTCGAGTCTCTACGGTACAATTTCCCTTCTTAAGAGTCGTTAAGGTACACCGTGGGAAGAGGCTGTAGATACTGGCAGAGTCACGTAATGTCTGAGTCTCTGAGAAGCTTTTTCATTTTTTAAGCTGTTAGTCATCCATTTCCTTCCTGAAAGCTACAGTATATGTACAGCTACAGTATATGTACAGCTGCAGTATATGTACAGCTACAGTATATGTACAGCTACAGTATATGTAAAGCTACAGTATATGTACAGCTACAGTATATGTACAGCTACAGTATATGTACAGCTGCAGTATATGTACAGCTACAGTATATGTACAGCTACAGTATATGTAAAGCTACAGTATATGTACAGCTACAGTATATGTACAGCTACAGTATATGTACAGCTGCAGTATATGTACAGCTACAGTATATGTACAGCTGCAGTATATGTACAGCTACAGTATATGTACAGCTACAGTATATGTACAGCTACAGTATATGTAAAGCTACAGTATATGTACAGCTACAGTATATGTACAGCTACAGTATATGTACAGCTGCAGTATATGTACAGCTGCAGTATATGTATAGGTGCAGTATGTGTACAGCTGCAGTATATGTACAGCTACAGTATATGTAGCTTTCAGTTTATACTTTTAATGGACCTAGCAGTGCCACACTTTATCGTAGTGGTGAGAAAAACACTTCAACACACCACACTAGTTAGTCCATGACACTAATTAACTCATCACACTTAGCACCTGTCTGTGCCACTCAGGCACAGTTCTAAGCAATAAAGATTGAATGAATGTCTGGTCACGTCGTGTCCATGTTTTGCACATAGAATATACTGCTGAAATGTAAGTTGAAGGAAGCATTGTAGGCAGCAATTCAACAGCTTGTCATTGGTACACCAAGCAGGGATAACAATAAGGTACCAAATCCTAATAGGCAGTTTTCAGCTGATGTCTTTAACAAAATTTTCCTTTGTTAGTATAGCCAGTTTTCACTCACAATAATTAGTGGACCAAGCCAAAGCATTGGTATTATCCTAGAGCAATTTTTTACAATATCAAACTCACCAGACACTATTGACTCTGTTGGGAAGATGGAGGATCACATCAGTTTTATGTTAAATAAATAGTTCACAAATAAATGATACTATTACAATCCTGAATTGTGACGTTTGTTATTTGTCTTTGCAGCTTGAATTCCTGGGGGACAGAGGGGTGTTGAGTTTGAGTTGCTACAGTACTTCCCAGTCAACCGTCTGAAAACGTCACTGTTGCCCATAGGTCTTTTCTGTGACAGAGCTATGCTTGGTGATAGATAGCATGTCTTATCTATAGACAACATGGTCTCATTCAAATGTGTCGAAATAGTGCCATATTAGCCATTGTAGTTATACTCTATGTCACCAAAACGAGCACTTGTATTTAAAATGAAGACTATAAATGAAGGATTTTTTTTTCCAATTCTTTTGTGAAATGTGGGATAAAGATGTTTCATATGCAACTTTTCTACATTTTATAAAGGTTTTGTAAATGAATGAATACACATTGCTCTATATAATGTATGTAAAGGGAGACGTAGCATAGCCTTGTATAAATCGCGGGACTATGAGGTTAAGGCTGATGCACAAGTATAGGCTACAACTGTGGTGTGTACTGTTCTTCTATGCACAAGAGTACGACAAGGTATATGCTATTACTGTAAAACTACAACAAGGGTTTGTATCTGCCTAATATGTCTCTGTAATGATATCCAATTACATTTTTTTTATACTGAAAATAAAACACATTGTTTATCACAATTGGGCTTGTGTGCAGTTATTATGTATTCACTCACTTGGCTGCATGTGTATTGTATATTATAAACGGAGTGGTTCGAGCCCCGACTGTTGATTGGCTGACAGCCGTGGTATATCACACCGTATACCACGGGTATGACAAAACATTACTTTTTACTGGTCTAATTACGTTGGCAACCAGTTTATAATGGCAATAATGGCCATAAGCAACACCCCCTCAGGCCTTATTGCTTAATGTTCTTAATGTTTTGTACACTCAGTGTATAGTATAGTATAGTATAGTATAGTATAGTATACATGGCTATAGTATGGTGCTGGTTCCATTGTTGGAGCTTTCTTCATACTCTACATAAAGCACACCTATAAACATCATCTCTCCCACCTACCATGCCAGTATTTCTTTGAAAGGTTCACATTGTTGCACTTCAGGGCTGGGTTCAATTCGAATTGAAGGCATTCAATTCAGGTGGTGATTTAAAAAATATATGAAATGGAAACACTTTTGAAATAAATAGCTTCTACTACTCAGTTTATTGAGAAGTCATTGAAAATGGATGCAATTTTTTTTAAATGCAGCTTACTTTCTGAATTGACTGCCTTCAATTCGAATTGGTTTCTAGTACTTTATACGTCAACCGTGTTGGAGCAAGAGGCTTTTATCTTATTGGTAATAAGATCAGCCTGTTAATCAAAGCTATTTCCCTTCCTGTTTTTTCCTTGAAGGGATGTGCTCATTATCCCTATACAGTGCAACACTCTGACTAGAGCCTAACAGAGTGTTGTTTTGGATGCACATAGAGAGTGGGGCTTTTATGGGACATTCTGTCCTTCACTTGATCACCATGATGCATCATACGTTCCTCACCCTAATGCCAGTATTTAGGTAAATCAGACAAGTCAGTTTCACATGGTTGGCAATAATTGCTCAGTAGATGGCACTATTGCAGTTGGTATGGTTGTGTCTAGTGGTTGAGTGCAAATTATATCGTTTGATCATATCGGGTTTAGTTCCAACGTTCATCACATTCTAATTCTGTTTGGAAAAGCAAACCTGCCCTGAGTCATAGATTGAAGGCAATGAGACCAGACAAATTCATATTAGTTTGTCTTAATGTAATTTATGCTTAATGTACATCTTGAGAAATGTAATTGTGTATAAATGAAATTGTGTATATTAACCTTCCATTTGATTTCATACCAGTGAATCATGGGATACATGGTGAGCCGTCAGGTAGAACACTCAACACTCCTTTGCCCTGACACCTGAGGGTCAGTAGAGATGCCGATACAATTTGTCATGTTTGTCATTTATTATCATGTCTTGTCCCTGTGCTCCCCATTCTATTCGTTTCCCTCTGCTGGTCTTATTTGGTTCTTTCCCTCCTTCTATCCCTCTCCTTCCCCCTCCCTCTCTCACTCTCTCGCTCTCTCTTCTCTCTATCGTTCCGTTCCCTGCTCCCAGCTGTTCCTATTCCCCTAATCATCATTTAGTCTTCCCACACCTGTTCCCGATCCTTTCCCCTGATTAGAGTCCCTATTTATTCCTTTGTGTTCCGTTCCTGTCCCGTCGGTTCCTTGTTTAGTATTCACCATGCTGTGATTGTGTTTCGCCCTGTCCTGTCGTGTTTTTGCCTTCATCAGATGCTGCGTGTGAGCAGGTGTCTCTGTCTACTACGGCCTGCGCCTACCCGGCGACCTGCAGTCTGTGGCCGCTTCTCTTGTTATTCCCCTCTACAGACTAGAGGATTTCTGTTATTCCCTGTTTGGACTTGAATAAACTCTGTTTCTGTTAAGTCGCTTTTGGGTCCTCTATCACCTGCATGACAGAAGGAACCGACCGAGGAATGGACCCAGCGACTTCAGACGCTCGTTACACTGCCGTCGAGATCCAAGGAGCCATGCTCGGCAGACACGAGCAGGAATTGTCTGCTGCTCGCCATGCCGTGGAGAACCTGGCCGCTCAGGTTTCCGACCTCTCTGGACAGTTCCAGAGTCTACGTCTCGTGCCACCTGTTACTTCCTGGCCTGCCGAGCCTCCAGAACCTAGGGTTAATAACCCACCTTGCTACTCCGGGCAGCCCACTGAGTGCCGCTCCTTTCTCACGCAGTGTGAGATTGTGTTCTCTCTCCAACCCAACACATACTCTAGAGAGAGAGCTCGGGTTGCTTACGTCATTTCACTCCTTACTGGCCGGGCTCGAGAATGGGGCACAGCTATCTGGGAGGCAAGGGCTGATTGCTCTAACAAGTTCCAGAACTTTAAAGAGGAGATGATTCGGGTTTTTGACCGTTCAGTTTTTGGTAGGGAGGCTTCTAGGGCCCTGGCTTCCTTATGCCAAGGTGAACGGTCCATAACGGATTATTCTATTGAGTTTCGCACTCTTGCTGCCTCTAGTGAGTGGAACGAGCCGGCGCTGCTCGCTCGTTTTCTGGAGGGACTCCACGCAGTGGTTAAGGATGAGATTCTCTCCCGGGAGGTTCCATCAGATGTGGACTCTTTGATTGCTCTCGCCATCCGCATAGAACGACGGGTAGATCTTCGTCACCGGGCTCGTGGAAGAGAGCTCGCATCAACGGTGTTTCCCTGCTCCGCATCGCAACCATCTCCCTCCTCTGGCTTTGAGACTGAGCCCATGCAGCTGGGAGGGATTCGCATCTCGACTAAGGAGAGGAACGGAGGATCACCAACCGCCTGTGCCTCTATTGCGGAGTTGCTGGACATTTTGTTAATTCATGTCCAGTAAGAGGCCAGAGCCCATCAGTAAGCGGAGGGCTACTGGTGAGCGCTACTACTCAGGTCCCTTCATCTAGATCTTGTACTACTATGTCGGTCCATCTACGCTGGACCGGTTCGGTGCTACATGCAGTTCCTTGATTGACTCTGGGGCTGAGGGTTGTTTCATGGACGAAGCATGGGTTCGGAAACATAACATTCCTTTCAGACCGTTAGACAAGCCTACGCCCATGTTTGCCTTAGATGGTAGTCATCTTCCCAGTATCAAATTTGAGACACTACCTTTAACTCTCACAGTATCTGGTAACCACAGTGAGACTATTTCTTTTTTGATTTTCCGTTCACCGTTTACACCTGTTGTTTTGGGTCATCCCTGGCTAGTATGTCATAATCCTTCTATTAATTGGTCTAGTAATTCTATCCTATCCTGGAACGTTTCTTGTCATGTGAAGTGTTTAATGTCTGCCATCCCTCCCGTTTCTTCTGTCCCTACTTCTCAGGAGGAACCTGGCGATTTGACAGGAGTGCCGGAGGAATATCATGATCTGCGCACGGTCTTCAGTCGGTCCCGAGCCAACTCCCTTCCTCCTCACCGGTCGTATGATTGTAGTATTGATCTCCTTCCGGGGACCACTCCTCCTCGAGGTAGACTATACTCTCTGTCGGCTCCCGAACGTAAGGCTCTCGAGGATTATTTGTCTGTGTCTCTTGACGCCGTACCATAGTGCCTTCTTCTTCTCCGGCCGGGGCGGGGTTCTTTTTTGTTAAGAAGAAGGACGGTACTCTGCGCCCCTGCGTGGATTATCGAGGCTGAATGACATAACGGTTAAGAATCGTTATCCGCTTCCCCTTATGTCATCAGCCTTCGAGATTCTGCAGGGAGCCAGGTGCTTTACTAAGTTGGACCTTCGTAACGCTTACCATCTCGTGCGCATCAGAGAGGGGGACGAGTGGAAAACGGCGTTTAACACTCCGTTAGGGCATTTTGAGTACCGGGTTCTGCCGTTCGGTCTCGCCAATGCGCCAGCTGTTTTTCAGGCATTAGTTAATGATGTTCTGAGAGACATGCTGAACATCTTTGTTTTTGTCTATCTTGACGATATCCTGATTTTTTCTCCGTCACTCGAGATTCATGTTCAGCACGTTCGACGTGTTCTACAGCGCCTTTTAGAGAATTGTCTCTACGTAAAGGCTGAGAAGTGCTCTTTTCATGTCTCCTCCGTTACTTTTCTCGGTTCCGTTATTTCCGCTGAAGGCATTCAGATGGATTCCGCTAAGGTCCAAGCTGTCAGTGATTGGCCCGTTCCAAGGTCACGTGTCGAGTTGCAGCGCTTTTTAGGTTTCGCTAATTTCTATCGGCGTTTCATTCGTAATTTCGGTCAAGTTGCTGCCCCTCTCACAGCTCTTACTTCTGTCAAGACGTGTTTTAAGTGGTCCGGTTCCGCCCAGGGAGCTTTTGATCTTCTTAAAAACGTTTTACGTCCGCTCCTATCCTCGTTACTCTGACGTCACTAGACAATTCATTGTCGAGGTTGACGCTTCAGAGGTAGGCGTGGGAGCCATTCTATCCCAGCGCTTCCAGTCTGACGATAAGGTTCATCCTTGCGCTTATTTTTCTCATCGCCTGTCGCCATCTGAGCGCAACTATGATGTGGGTAACCGTGAACTGCTCGCCATCCGCTTAGCCCTAGGCGAATGGCGACAGTGGTTGGAGGGGCGACCGTTCCTTTTGTCGTTTGGACAGACCATAAGAACCTTGAGTACATCCGTTCTGCCAAACGACTTAATGCCCGTCAAGCTCGTTGGGCGTTGTTTTTCGCTCGTTTCGAGTTTGTGATTTCTTACCGTCCGGGTAGCAAGAACACCAAGCCTGATGCCTTATCCCGTCTGTTTAGTTCTTCTGTGGCTTCTACTGATCCCGAGGGGATTCTTCCTTATGGGCGTGTTGTCGGGTTAACAGTCTGGGGAATTGAAAGACAGGTTAAGCAAGCACTCACGCACACTGCGTCGCCGCGCGCTGTCCTAGTAACCTCCTTTTCGTTCCTGTTTCCACTCGTCTGGCTGTTCTTCAGTGGGCTCACTCTGCCAAGTTAGCTGGTCATCCCGGTGTTCGAGGCACTCTTGCGTCTATTCGCCAGCGCTTTTGGTGGCCGACTCAGGAGCGTGACACGCGCCGTTTCGTGGCTGCTTGTTCGGACTGCGCGCAGACTAAGTCGGGTAACTCTCCTCCTGCCGGTCGTCTCAGACCGCTCCCCATTCCTTCTCGACCATGGTCTCACATCGCCTTAGACTTCATTACCGGTCTGCCTTTGTCTGCGGGGAAGACTGTGATTCTTACGGTTGTCGATAGGTTCTCTAAGGCGGCACATTTCATTCCCTCGCTAAACTTCCTTCCGCTAAGGAGACGGCACAAATCATTATTGAGAATGTATTCAGAATTCATGGCCTTCCGTTAGACGCCGTTTCAGACAGAGGCCCGCAATTCACGTCACAGTTTTGGAGGGAGTTCTGTCGTTTGATTGGTGCGTCCGTCAGTCTCTCTTCCGGGTTTCATCCCCAGTCTAACGGTCAAGCAGAGAGGGCCAATCAGACGATTGGTCGCATACTACGCAGCCTTTCTTTCAGAAACCCTGCGTCTTGGGCAGAACAGCTCCCCTGGGCAGAATACGCTCACAATTCGCTTCCTTCGTCTGCTACCGGGTTATCTCCGTTTCAGAGTAGTCTGGGTTACCAGCCTCCTCTGTTCTCATCCCAGCTTGCCGAGTCCAGCGTTCCCTCCGCTCAAGCGTTTGTCCAACGTTGTGAGCGCACCTGGAGGAGGGTGAGGTCTGCACTTTGCCGTTACAGGGCACAGACGGTGAGAGCCGCCAATAAACGCAGGATTAAGAGTCCAAGGTATTGTTGCGGCCAGAGAGTGTGGCTTTCCACTCGCAACCTTCCTCTTACGACAGCTTCTCGTAAGTTGACTCCGCGGTTCATTGGTCCGTTCCGTGTCTCCCAGGTCGTCAATCCTGTCGCTGTGCGACTGCTTCTTCCGCGACATCTTCGTCGCGTCCATCCTGTCTTCCATGTCTCCTGTGTTAAGCCCTTTCTTCGCACCCCCCGTTCGTCTTCCCTCCCCCTCCCGTCCTTGTCGAGAGCGCACCTATTTACAAGGTACATAAGATCATGGACATGCGTTCTCGGGACGGGGTCACCAATACTTAGTGGATTGGGAGGGTTACGGTCCTGAGGAGAGGAGTTGGGTTCCGTCTCGGGACGTGCTGGACCGTTCACTCATCGATGATTTCCTCCGTTGCCGCCAGGATTCCTCCTCGAGTGCGCCAGGAGGCGCCGGTGAGTGGGGGTACTGTCATGTTTGTCATTTATTATCATGTCTTGTCCCTGTGCTCCCCATTCTATTCGTTTCCCTCTGCTGGTCTTATTTGGTTCTTTCCTCCTTCTATCCCTCTCCCTCCCCTCCCTCTCTCACTCTCTCGCTCTCTCTTCTCTCTATCGTTCCGTTCCTGCTCCCAGCTGTTCCTATTCCCCTAATCATCATTTAGTCTTCCCACACCTGTTCCCGATCCTTTCCCCTGATTAGAGTCCCTATTTATTCCTTTGTGTTCCGTTCCTGTCCCGTCGGTTCCTTGTTTAGTATTCACCATGCTGTGATTGTGTTTCGCCCTGTCCTGTCGTGTTTTTTGCCTTCATCAGATGCTGCGTGTGAGCAGGTGTCTCTGTCTACTACGGCCTGCGCCTACCCGAAGCGACCTGCAGTCTGTGGCCGCTTCTCTTGTTATTCCCCTCTACAGACTAGAGGATTTCTGTTATTCCCTGTTTGGACTTGAATAAACTCTGTTTCTGTTAAGTCGCTTTTGGGTCCTCTATCACCTGCATGACACAATTAGCTCCTTAGTTCCTATGGAGAAACAGACAGGTCTGGCTCGGAGCCATTTACAGACATGTACAGATGTGACTTGTTATCTTTAGTCACACTGAGACAGAGATCCACAGTGTGTGAACCTGTGGCGGTCTTCACAAAGATAGCACCCATTTAGACTTAAACTAACAGGCTCTCTCTATTGTAGTCTCATTGATACATCTGATGCATTTAATTTGAATGACTACAAGTTTTATCTGTTTTCTGTGGCAGTGATTTTTGACCAATGTGAGGAGACATCCCAAATGGCATCCTATTCCCTATGTAGTGCAGTATAAAGGCAATAGGGTGTAATTCTGGTTAAATGTAGTGCACTATAAAGGGAATAGGGTGTAATTCTGGTTAAACGTAGTGCACTATAAAGGGAATATGGTGTAATTCTGGTTAAATGTAGTGCAGTATAAAGGCAATAGGGTGTAATTCTGGTTAAATGTAGTGCACTATAAAGGGAATAGGGTGTAATTCTGGTTAAACGTAGTGCACTATAAAGGGAATATGGTGTAATTCTGGTTAAATGTAGTGCACTATAAAGGGAATAGGGTGTAATTCTGGTTAAACGTAGTGCACTATAAAGGGAATATGGTGTAATTCTGGTTAAATGTAGTGCACTATAAAGGGAATAGGGTGTAATTTGGGATGCAAACCAGTTTATTCTTATATGTGATCATGTTGGCTTGATTTATGGCTGCGTTCTGGTCTGGAGAGTGGACTGTCAGACTCAGTAGAATTAATGGGATTAAATTAGATAATGACCACTACAGAACAAAGATAACAGACACAATGGACAGAACATTACCCTGTTCTTGGAAACGAGAAAGAACAGGATCCTATGCTTTGCCAATAAGGTGAAGGGACATTGGGTTTGTTTGAGTTGACTTTGTCATTAACTCGCAGTGCTATACTTTCCATATTACCCTCATTCTAAGGGTTTACTTAAAGTTCTTGATTTCTTGGTAACCTTTCAGATTTTAAATGAAGAAGGCTCAACTTCAGTCCCTAGGTGACTAATGTAATAATATAATTACTTCTGATGCCCTTTAATAGCCACTCTTGTTTGCTCAATTAAAAATCTAAGTGGAAAGAAAATCAGCCCACTATGGAGCTTTAATGACTATGGAGCTTTAATGACTATGGTGACTATGGGGCTTTAATGACTATGGAGCTTTAATGACTATGGTGACTATGGGGCTTTAATGACTATGGCGCTTTAATGACTATGGTGACTATGGGGCTTTAATGACTATGGTGACTATGGAGCTTTAATGACTATGGAGCTTTAATGACTATGGTGACTATGGGGCTTTAATGACTATGGCGCTTTAATGACTATGGGGCTTTAATGACTATGGAGCTTTAATGACTATGGTGACTATGGGGCTTTAATGACTATGGCGCTTTAATGACTATGGTGACTATGGGGCTTTAATGACTATGGTGACTATGGCGCTTTAATGACTATGGTGACTATGGGGCTTTAATGACTATGGAGCTTTAATGACTATGGTGACTATGGGGCTTTAATGACTATGGCGCTTTAATGACTATGGTGACTATGGGGCTTTAATGACTATGGTGACTATGGGGCTTTAATGACTATGGAGCTTTAATGACTATGGTGACTATGGAGCTTTAATGACTATGGTGACTATGGGGCTTTAATGACTATGGCGCTTTAATGACTATGGTGACTATGGAGCTTTAATGACTATGGAGCTTTAATGACTATGGAGCTTTAATGACTATGGAGCTCTAATGACTATGGTGACTATGGAGCTTTAATGACTGGAGCTTTAATGACTATGGAGCTTTAATGACTATGGAGCTTTAATGACTATGGAGCTTTAATGACTATGGAGCTCTAATGACTATGGTGACTATGGAGCTTTAATGACTGGAGCTTTAATGACTATGGAGCTTTAATGACTATGGAGCTTTAATGACTATGGAGCTTTAATGACTATGGAGCTGTAATGACTATGGAGCTTTAATGACTGGAGCTTTAATGACTATGGAGCTTTAATGACTATGGAGCTTTAATTACTATGGAGCTTTAATGACTATGGAGCTTTAATGACTATGGAGCTTTAATGACTATGGAGCTTTAATGACTGGAGCTTTAATGACTATGGAGCTTTAATGACTATGGAGCTTTAATGACTGGAGCTTTAATGACTATGGAGCTTTAATGACTATGGAGCTTTAATGACTATGGAGCTTTAATGACTATGGAGCTTTAATGACTATGGAGCTTTAATGACTGGAGCTTTAATGACTATGGAGCTTTAATGACTATGGAACTTTAATGACTATGGAGCTTTAATGACTATGGAGCTCTAATGACTATGGTGACTATGGAGCTTTAATGACTGGAGCTTTAATGACTATGGAGCTTTAATGACTATGGAGCTTTAATGATTATGGTGACTATGGAGCTTTAATGACTATGGTGACTATGGAGCTTTAATGACTATGGTGACTATGGGGCTTTAATGACTATGGAGCTTTAATGACTATGGAGCTTTAATGACTATGGAGCTCTAATGACTATGGTGACTATGGAGCTTTAATGACTGGAGCTTTAATGACTATGGAGCTTTAATGACTATGGAGCTTTAATGATTATGGTGACTATGGAGCTTTAATGACTATGGTGACTATGGGGCTTTAATGACTATGGCGCTTTAATGACTATGGTGACTATGGAGCTTTAATGACTATGGCGCTTTAATGACTATGGTGACTATGGAGCTTTAATGACTATGGCGCTTTAATGACTATGGTGACTATGGGGCTTTAATGACTATGGTGACTATGGAGCTTTAATGACTATGGAGCTTTAATGACTATGGAGCTCTAATGACTATGGTGACTATGGAGCTTTAATGACTGGAGCTTTAATGACTATGGAGCTTTAATGACTATGGAGCTTTAATGATTATGGTGACTATGGAGCTTTAATGACTATGGTGACTATGGAGCTTTAATGACTATGGTGACTATGGTGCTTTAATGACTATGGCGCTTTAATGACTATGGTGACTATGGAGCTTTAATGACTATGGAGCTTTAATGACTATGGAGCTTTAATGACTATGGAGCTCTAATGACTATGGTGACTATGGAGCTTTAATGACTGGAGCTTTAATGACTATGGAGCTTTAATGACTATGGAGCTTTAATGACTATGGTGACTATGGAGCTTTAATGACTATGGAGCTTTAATGATTATGGTGACTATGGAGCTTTAATGACTATGGTGACTATGGGGCTTTAATGACTATGGAGCTTTAATGATTATGGTTACTATGGAGCTTTAATGACTATGGTGACTATGGATGTCATGTATTGTCATATATTGTCATGTCTTGTCCCTGTGCTTTCTCTTCTCTTCGTTTCCCCCTGCTGGTCGTATTAGGTTTCTTTCTCTCTCTATCCCTCTCTCTCTATCGTTCCTGCTCCCAGCTGTTCCTCATTCTCCTAACGACCTCGTTTACTTTCTCACACCTGTCCCCTATTTTGCCCTCTGATTAGGTCTCTATTTCTCTCTCGGTTTCTGCCTCTGTCCTTGTCGGATTCTTGTTTGCTGTGTCCTTGTTCCGTCCTGTCGTGTTTTGCCTTTTCATCAGATGCTGCGTGTGAGCAGGTGTCTCTGTCCGCTACGGCCCGCGCCTACCCGAAGGGACCTGCAGTCTGTTGCCGCTTGTCCTGCAATTCTCCTCAACAACTAGAGGATTTATGTTTTCCTGTTTGGACATCTCCTGTAAAGGATTGAGGATTATGTTTTCCTGTTTGGACTTTAATAAACTCAGTTTCTGTTAAGTCGCTTTTGGGTCCTCACTCACATGCATAACAATGGAGCTTTAATGACTATGGTGACTATGGGGCTTTAATGATTATGGTGACTATGGGGCTTTAATGACTATGGAGCTTTAATGATTATGGTGACTATGGAGCTTTAATGACTATGGTGACTATGGAGCTTTAATGACTATGGTGACTATGGGGCTTTAATGACTATGGAGCTTTAATGACTATGGTGACTATGGAGCTTTAATGACTATGGAGCTTTAATGACTATGGTGACTATGGAGCTTTAATGACTATGGTGACTATGGGGCTTTAATGACTATGGAGCTCTAATGACTATGGTGACTATGGGGCTTTAATGACTATGGAGCTTTAATGACTATGGTGACTATGGAGCTTTAATGACTATGGAGCTTTAATGATTATGGTGACTATGGAGCTTTAATGACTATGGTGACTATGGAGCTTTAATGACTATGGTGACTATGGGGCTTTAATGACTATGGAGCTTTAATGACTATGGAGCTCTAATGACTATGGTGACTATGGAGCTTTAATGACTATGGAGCTTTAATGACTATGGAGCTCTAATGACTATGGTGACTATGGAGCTTTAATGACTATGGAGCTTTAATGATTATGGTGACTATGGAGCTTTAATGACTATGGTGACTATGGAGCTTTAATGACTATGGTGACTATGGAGCTTTAATGACTATGGTGACTATGGAGCTTTAATGACTATTGAGCTTTAAAGGACTATGGAGCTTTTCTCTTAATCCAACTCTCAGCGAGCGCCTCCAGGCTTCAGGTGATGATGTCATTTAAAGAAAACTTAATAAAAAATCACATGCTGACAGTCATTAGGCCCTATAAGTTAAAGCTATGGCTCTTAATAGAATCAGTACTATTCGTTGTATTTTCAGTTAATCACACACAGAGTAATTTAATACTGAATCGTTCCTGGGGCAAGCTGAGACATCAAGTACCGCAATTGATGTTGCAGCTGAATCAGGACATCAGGTCTGTGTGACTGTGAGGTAAGCTCATCACACACACACACACACACACACACACACACACACACACACACACACACACACACACACACACACACACACACACACACACACACACACACACACACACACACACACACACACACACACACACACACACACACACACACACACACACACACACACACACAACTCCCACCCATGCAGTATTAAACTGACTGACCTGCCATTCTCAGAATCTACACTATAAAAAAGATGATACCCTCCAGAGAGAGGTCATGTGTGTGTTCTTTCCTGTAGTGTGTCTGCTCTGGGTCAGCTTCTGAAGGCTCCTTTTCTCCAAATGCCAAGCACATTTTCATTTCAGCCCACTAAGGTAAAAATATTTTTTAAGGAAATATATTCATAAACATATTTCCAGTATGAATTCACCGTCTGATTTATTTTGTCTAGAAACATAAGTACACAGCATTTGTCAATGCAACCCAGAATATATACTCCCTAATTATAACCAGAAACAAACATTATGCTTGGGAAAAATTGCATGTGTGTCACGCCCTGACCGTAGAGAGCGTTTTATGTCTCTATTTTGGTTTGGTCAGGGTGTGATTTGGGTGGGCAGTCTATGTTCTATGTTCTATGATTTTCTATTTCTATGTGTTTGGCCGGGTGTGGTGCTCAATCAGAGGCGGCTGTCTATCATTGTCTCTGATTGAGAACCATACTTAGGTACCCTTTTCCTCCACCTGTTTTGTGGGAAGTAACTTAACTTTGTCTTTGTTCAGGGCACATAGCCCAAAGCTTCACGGTTAGATTTTTTGTTCTTCGTTTTGTCGCCGTCATTTTTTAATAAAGAGAAAATCCAGAACATAGAGCTGGGACAATACGTCCAGGCTGGATGCCCATTCTAGCCCGGCAAATGCGAGGAGCTGGAATAGAGCGCTCCACTTTTGCTGCATCTAACTCCTTCTTAGAATGGCGATACTCCCCAGCTGTGTCCAGTGTCCTGCTCCATCTAATATCCCCTCTCAGGTCAATATGCCCATTAAGCGCTGTTCCTCCTTTTCACGCTGCTTGGTCCTGGTTTGTTGGGTTATTCTGTCGTATTGATGAGACCAATGAGCAGCGTGATATGAATACATTCTTCTTTATTAAACGAAGAACACTAAACACAATAACAACACGAACGTGAAGCTATACACAGTGGGGCAAAAAAGTATTTAGTCAGCCACCAATTGTGCAAATTCTCCCACTTAAAAAGATGAGAGAGGCCTGTAATTTTCATCATAGGTACACTTCAACTATGACAGACAAAATAAGAAAACAAAATCCAGAAAATCACATTGTAGGATTTTTTATAAATTTATTTGCAAATTATTGTGGAAAATAAGTATTTGGTCAATAACAAAAGTTTATCTCAATACTTTGTTGTATACCCTTTGTTGGCAATGACAGAGGTCAAACGTTTTCTGTAAGTCTTCACAAGGTTTTCATACACTGTTGCTGGTATTTTGGTGATGTTTTGGGGCTGTTGCTGGGCAACACGGACTTTCAACTCCCAATGGAAAATTAAAAATGGATCATTGATGGCTAGAAGACCAGTGACGTCGACCACCGAGCACCGCCCGAACAAGGAGAGGCATCGACTTCGGCGGAAGTCGTGACAGTATCCTCCCCCCCTTGACACGCGACTCCAGCTGCACGTCGACACTGGCCTCGGAGACGACCCGGAGAACGAGGCCCAGGGAGATCCGGATGGAGAACGTGGAACTCTCGCAGCAGGGAAGGATCCCAGCATCTCTCCTCTGGACCATACCCCTCCCAGTCCACGAGGTCCTGAAGGCACCTCGCCCGACGTCTCGAATCCAGGATGGATCAAACGGAGTACTCGTGGGGGAACCTCCGCACCTAAGCTTCCTGGAGCGGGGCATCCACCACCGGCCTGAGGAGGGACACATGGAACGAGGGGTTAATGCGGTAATCTGGGGGAAGCTGTAACCTATAACATTCCTTGTTCACTCTCCTCAGGACTTTAAACGGCCCCACAAACTGCGGACCCAGCTTCCGGCTGGGCAGAAGAGGGGCAAGTCTCGGGTCGAGAGCAGGTCTTGGGTCAAGAGCCAGACCCTGTCCCCCAGTGTGAACACAGGGGCCTCACTGCGGGACGGTCTGCGTCAACTTTCTGTCGCAGCACGGCGTGCTGAAGGTGGACATGGGCGGTGTCCCATGTTTCCTCCACGTGCCGGAACCAGTCGTCCACCACAAGAGCCTCGGTCTGACTCTAATGCCAAGGAGCCAGAACTGGCTGATACCCCAATACACACTGAAAGGGAGAAAGGTTAGTGGACGAGTGGCGGAGCGAGTTCTGGGCCATCCCTGCCCAAGGCACGAACGCCGCCCACTCCCCCGGCCGGTCCTGGCAATAAGACCTCAGAAACCTACCCACATCCTGGTTAACTCTCTCCACCTGCCCGTTACTCTCGGGGTGAAAACCTGAGGTAAGGCTGACCAAGACCCACAGACGCTCCATGAACGCCTTCCAGACCTTTGACTTGAACTGGGAACCCCGATCAGACACTATATCCTCAGGCACCCCGTAGTGACGGAAGACGTGTGTAAACAGGGCCTCCGCAGTTTGTAGGGCCGTAGGGAGACCGGGCAAAGGGAAGAGACGACAGGACTTAGAAGAACGATCCACAACGACCAGGATTGTGGTGTTACCCTGTGAAGGTGGAAGATCGGTTAGGAAATTCACCGACAGGTGCGACCACGGCCGTTGTGGAACAGGTAAGGGTTGCAACTTACCTCTGGGCAGGTGTCTAGGAGCCTTGCACTGGGTGCACACCGAGCAGGTTAAAACTTAAACCCTCATGTCCTCAGCTAAATTGGGCCACCAGTACTTCCCGCTAAGACAGTGCACCATCCGACCGATCCCAGGATGACCAGAGGAGGGTGATGTGTGGGCCCAATAGATCAGCCGGTCGCGGACAGCAGACAGAACGTACAGACGCCCAGCTGGACACTGAGGGGGAACGGGCTCAGCACGTGACAACAGCTCGCTCAATGTCTGCATCCAGCTCCCACACTACCGGAGACAACCAAACAAGAGGCCGGGAGTATGGGAGTGGGATCCATGGGCCGCTCCACTGTGTCATGCAGCCGGGACAGTGCGTCTGCCTTAACGTTCTGGGAGCCTGGTCTGTAAGAGAGGGTAAACACAAAACGGGTGAAAAACATGACCCACCCTGCCTGGCAAGGATTCAGTCTCCTCGCCGCCCGGATGTACTCCAGATTTAGGTTGTCAGTCCAGATGAGAAAGGGGTGTTTAGCCCCCTCAAGCCAATGTCTCCACCCCTTCAAGGCTTTGACGACAGCCAACAGCTCCCGGTCCCCCACATCATAGTTTCGCTCTGCCGGGCTGAGCGTCTTCGAGAAGAAGGCACAGGGGTGGAGCTTCGGTGGCGTACCGGAGCGCAGACAGCACAACTCTTATCCCAGCCTCGGACGCGTCCACCTCCACTATGAACGCCAAAGAGGGATCCGGATGGGCCAGTACGGGAGCCGAGGTAAACAGAGCACCGGGTCCCCTTCAGCACTGAGGTAATGGGAGCAGCTACCTGACCAAAACCCCAGGATAATCCTCTGGTAGTAGTTGGCAAACCCTAAGAATCGCTGCACCTCCTTTTCCGTGGTGGGAGTCGGCCAATTACACACGTCTGTATTGCGGTCACTCTCCATCTCCACCCCTGACGTGGAAATGTGATACCCTAGGAAGGAGACGGACTGTTGGATGAACAGGCATTTCTCAGCCTTGACGCACAGGTCATGCCCCAACAGGCGACCAAGCACTCTGCGCACCAGGGACACATGCTCGGCGCGTGTAGCGGAGTATATCAGAATGTCATCGATATACACCACTACACCCTGCCCCTGCAGGTCCCTGAAAATCTTGTCTACAAAGGATTGGAAGACTGATGGAGCATTCATCAACCCGTACGGCATGACGAGGTACTCATAATGCCCTGAGGTGGTACTAAATGCCATCTTCCAATCGTCTCCCTCCCGGATACGCACCAAGTTGTACACAGACCTGAGATCCAGTTTAGTGGAGAAGCGCACCCCGTGCATTAACTCAATCGCCGTGGCGATAAGAGGTAGCGGGTAACTGTACCTCACCGTGATTTGATTGAGACCTCGATAATCAATGCACGGGCGCAGACCTCCATCCTTCTTCTTCACAAAAAAGAAACTCGAGGAGATGGGTGAAATGGAGGGCTGAATGTACCCCTGAAGCAGGGTATCGGAGACATTTGTCTTCATAGCCACCGTCTCCGCCTGCGACAGGGGCTACACGTGACTCCTGGGAAGTGCAGAGTCTACCAGGAGATCTATTTCACAATCCCCCCCCCCCCGTTGATGGGATGGTAATTGAGTCACCTTCTTTTTACAGAAGGCGAGAGCCAAATCGGCATATTCTGGGGGAATGAGCACGTGGAGACCTGGTCTGGACTCTCCACCGTAATAGCATCAACGGAAATCCCTAAACACCTACCTGAGCACTCTCGCGACCAGCCCGTGAGAGCCCTCTGTGGCCAAGAAACAGTGGGGTCATAACAAGCTAACCAGCACCACGGGAAACGCAGGAGAGTCAATAAGGATAATACTATTTTTTTCCATGTGACCCCGCTGCGTCACCATGCCCAAAGGAGCGGTGTCCTCCCTGGTTAACCCTGACCCTTATGGTCGACTATCTAAGGCGTGAATGGGGAAGGGCACATCCATGGGAACAATGGGGCTCCCTAAACTATGAGCTAACGCTCTATCAATGAAATTCCCAGCTGCGCCTGAATCAACGAGCGCCTTATGCTGGGAATGCAGGGAAAATTCAGGAAAAGTGACAGACACAAACATATGTGCAACAGAGGGCTCCGGGTGAGAATTGTGCCGGCTCACCTGGGGTAATGCCAGAGCTCCCTGCCTGCTGACCGATTCCCAGAGGAACCAACCCGGCACAGACCGGCAGTGTGATCTCTGCGGCCACAGATGGTGCACGATCTGGAACCCTCCGGTCTCTCTGCGCACCGCCCCTCCTAGCTCCATGGGTGTCGGAGATGGGGTGCGGGAGGATGGAACCACCAGACCCCGATCTGGACGCCTGCAAGTAGCCAGCAGGTTGTCCAGCCGGATGGACAGGTCCACCAGCTGGTCGAAAGTGAGGGTGGTGTTTCTGCAGGCCAGCTCCCGATGGACGTCCTCGCGCAGACTGCAGCGGTAATGGTCGATTAGGGCCCTGTTGTTCCATCCCGCGACGGCAGGGCCCTGGGCCCTAAACTCCAGGACTAACTCCTGGGCGCTCCTCGTCTCCTGGTAGATGGTGGAGGCGCTCAACTCCTCAAAATGGTCCAACGCCGCATCTCCCCTCTCCACACGGCGTTGGCCCACTCCAGGGCTTTCCCGGTGAGGCACGAGACGAGGGAGGACACCTCATGGTCCAATGGAGCTGGGTGGACCGTGGCCAAATAGAGGTTTAGTTGGAGAAGGAAACCCTGGCAGTTGGCAGCACTCCCATCATTCCACTGTGGCATGAAGAGACGGATCCCACTGGGTTCAGGCGGGAAAGGGTCGCCAGGATAGACTCCGGTTGTGCTGGTGGAGGCACTGGAAGAACTCCCTGTCTCTCCCAGCTGTCCATTGTCTGGACAACGTGATCCATGGCAGCGCCCAGATGGTAAAGCATTTCCGCATGCTCCTGGACGCGCTCCTCCACCTCCATGGCCGGGGTACCTTCTCCTGCTGACTCCATATTATGGTCAGAGATTCTGTAATGTCGTGTGTGTAGGTGGCAGGGAAGTCAGGGGCAGGAGAATCGAACTTGGTATAAATGAAGTAGTTTAATAGCTTTTAACAAAACTCCAAAACCAATACATAATACACAATCATACAAAAATAAACAATCTCTGACAAGGACATGAGGGGAAACAGAGGGTTAAATACACAACATGTAATGAATGGGATTGAAACCAGGTGTGTAGGAAGACAAGACAAAACCAATGGAAAATTTAAAATGGATCAATGATGGCTAGAAGACTGTTGACGCCGAGCACCGCCTGAACAAGAAGAGACATCGACTTCAGCAGAAGTCGTGACATATATTTACAACACATCCACACCGATTGGTCATACATGATGACTTCTTAGACAATGTACAAATGTACAGTATGATAAAAAGTAACACGCAACATTAAGTGAAGATGAAACATGCATTTATGATGCAATTGCAGTATAGGTACTAGGTACTGAACATACTGTACAATATAAGTGGTATGTGAACATTGTACATTGAAATGAAATTTAACACACATTAGTTAGATTGACAAACCAAAACTACAGTAAGGGATTGTGCTAAAACTTGCCTTCCCTGAAGAATTGGAATACAATGCCTGACACAATATAACACTAGTCATAATCATGCTGGTAATTTATGTCTGTGTATGTATTTATTCATTGATCTGTACATTGAGCTATGAACCCTCTTGACTCTCACACTTTTACATTATCCACTGAATATCATTAGCAAATCATTTACAAATATATATCCTTATGTTTCAGTACCTATGTTTACTGTACTGAGTACCATGTGTTGGCTGGTACTCAATAATCTCATCCTGACTATGTTAAACATCTCCTCTCAGGCTCAGCCTGATCCTACTCACTGATGCCACACATATTGATTCTTCTTCTATTCTGATCGATTCATTAACTGTAGACATACATCATTGATCCCATTCAGTGATCCAACACAATGTCACAGACTGTACGAGGGTTGCAAAAACTAGGGATGCAGAAATCTGGCAACTTTCCCAAAAGTCCAAGGTTTTATAGAAATCCTAGTTGGAGGATTTTGGATTTCTTACTTATTACTTCCTGATTCAGGGAATCTTTCAACCGGATTTTCTGGAAAACCAGGGGATTTGGGGAAGGTTACTGGATGTTTGCAACCCTATCCTGTACAGGGGTCCATACATTGATTCAATACACTGTTCCTGCCTGTACACTGTTCAAATTCAGTGATGACATACACAGTTCTTCCTATACACTGGTCCATAGATTGTCCTCATGCACCGTTCTTGTACACTGATCTCATACCTTCTTCCACTGGCCACACCAGGTCTCCCCTCGGTAAAGAGGTCTTGTTCAATAAAGGTTCGACAAAACAAGAATGGTCATGCAACAGGCCTCAACCTGTACGGGTTACTTTCTTGGTGCGCACCCTCAGTCTCCTGTGGGGCAAGGGGGCCACGCTGGGGGTCAAGGGGGCCATGCTGGGGGGGCAAGGGGGCCACGCTGGGGGTCAAGGGGGCCACGCTGGGGGGCAAGGGAGCCACGCTGGTGGCCATGTGCTTGAGGATCTTGAAAAAGACCATGCAGATGATGAGAAGCGGCAGAGCGAAAGCCAAGACAAACTGGTAGAGAGTGAACCAGTAGATGTTGGTAGACGGATCGGGAAGTAGCAGGGCACAGCCCACCAGGTCGCCAGACAGAGGCATGAGGCCCGTGTACATCCACACCGGGATGATGGTCAGCAACGACAGCGTCCATACTGGAACGATAACCGCGGTTGCCATGCACAACGTCCGAACGTAGTTGAAGCAGATGGGGTGGACCGTGGCCAGGTAGCAGTCCAGAGTCATGACCGTGAGGATGTAGGTGCTCACGATCTGACTGTTGGGGTCCAGGGCTGTGATGACTGTGCACATAGTGGTGCCGAATCACCACGAGCCATTGCACATCAACTGGTGGATGAGGAAGGGCATACCGACGAGGAAGAGGAGGTCGACGATGGACAGATTGAAGATGAAGATGTCGGGGACGGTCTGCTTGGCGCAGCACTTGGTCTTCTTCAGGATGGTGTAGATGACCATGCAGTTACCCATAATGCCCAGGAAACAGATGATGCCGAATATGGTGGGCAAGATGACGTTGTTGTAGTAGGCATCATGACTCCCACCTACACCTACACAAGAGCAGCAGAGGAGAATGTTATTAAAATACCGGTATGATGTGTCATATATCCATAAACCAGAACTGTCAAGCATCAAACCTACTGGCTCCATGTCATCTACAAGACCCTGCTAGGTAAGGTCCCCCCTTATCTCAGCTCGCTGGTCACCATAGCATCTCCCACCTGTAGCACACGCTCCAGCAGGTATATCTCTCTAGTCATCCCCAAAACCAATTCTTTCTTTGGCCGCCTCTCCTTCCAGTTCTCTGCTGCCAATGACTGGAACGAACTACAAAATCTCTGAAACTGGAAACACTTATCTCCCTCACTAGCTTTAAGCACCAACTGTCAGAGCAGCTCACAGATTACTGCACCTGTACATAGCCCACCTATAATTTAGCCCAAACAACTACCTCTTTCCCAACTGTATTTAATTAATTTATTTATTTTGCTCCTTTGCACCCCATTATTTTTATTTCTACTTTGCACATTCTTCCATTGCAAAACTACCATTGCAGTGTTTTACTTGCTATATTGTATTTACTTTGCCACCATGGCCTTTTTTGCCTTTACCTCCCTTCTCACCTCATTTGCTCACATTATATATAGACTTGTTTATACTGTATTATTGACTGTATGTTTGTTTTACTCCATGTGTAACTCTGTGTTGTTGTATCTGTCGAACTGCTTTGCTTTATCTTGGCCAGGTCGCAATTGTAAATGAGAACTTTTCTCAACTTGCCTACCTGGTTAAATAAAGGTGAAATAAAAAAATAAAAAAATAAATTTACATAGCCTGGCTGCCGCGACCCAGGTGGTACACTCTTACATGCTGACCACACCGTTCGCCTCGTGTGTGTGAGAGTTGCAAAATAACTGTACACATACATGTTATTCAATCATTGCACCCACACTGCTCGCACCCGTCAATGAGCATCTGCGCTAGGCGCTAAAATAGAACTTGGTTCTATTTGTGAAGCTTAAGTCTCGCCTCTCCCATCTCCTCATTGGTTTTAGGAGTATATACCCACATGCCATTTCCTCATTGTTTTTTAGGAGCATGGGGGATTAAAAGATTAACTGAGGTCCACACTCCAGTCCAATTGGTGGTGATAATGCACCTTAAAGTTTGTTGCCAACAGCCATTTAAAGTCCAAAGAAAAAGAACAAGCCTGAAGGAGGAGAGATTACTAGAATCTAAACTATTACCCTTTTATCTGAGGATTAATTGTTGGAGTCGAGGACCTTGTGCATTTCAGGTAAAATAACAACTGAATGTTTATATCCCAGGATAAATGAGTGTTTCCACTGCCTCAGAGTCCAATGGCAACGAGTCTTACACCACTCCAGCCGACGCTTGGCAGTGTGCATGATGATATTAGGCTTGTGTGCGGCTCCTCAGCCATGGAAACCCATTTCATGAAGCTCCCGACGAACAGTTATTGTGCTGACATTGCTTCCAAAGGCAGTTTGGAACTCAGTAGTGAGTGTTGCAACCGAGGACAGATGATTTTTATGCACTACGAGCTTCAGTACTCAGCGGTCCTGTTCTGTGAGCTTGTGTGGCCTACCACTTTGCGGCTGAGCCATTGTTGCTCCTAGACATTTCCATTTCACAATAACAGTACTTACAGTTGAGCAGCTCTAGCAGGGCAGAAATTTGATGAACTGACTTGTTGGAAAGGTAGCATTCTATGACGGTGCCACGTTGAAAGTCACTGAGCTCTTCAATAAAGGTCTTTCTACTGCCAATGTTTGTCTTTGGAGATTGCATGGCGGTGTGGTCGATTTTATACACCTGTCAGCAACAGGTGTGGCTGAAATAGACAAATCCACTAATTTGTAGTGGTGTCAACATACTTTTGGCCATGTAGTTTATAAAGCGATCTGTGCATTTGAACAAATTCATAAATACACCAATTTCAGGTTTCCATGTAAAAATTGAATGACCACTGCTGCATCTCCTGCCACTGTTTTGAACAGATTAGATTATACTATAATAAACAAAAATATAAACGCAACATGCAATGTGTCGTTCTCATCTTTCATGAGCTGAAGTAAAAGATCCCTGAAATTTTCCATACGCACAAAACAAAAAACGTGTTTCTCTCAAATGTTGTGCACAAATATGTTTACATCCCTGTTAGTGAGCATTTCTACTTTGCCAATATAATTAATCCACCTGACAGGTGTGGCATATCAATAAGATGATTAAACGGCATGATTATTACACAGGTGATGAGGAGTATTTCTGTCTGTAATAAAGCCCTTTTGTGGAGAAAAACAAATTCTGATTGGCTGTGCCTGGCTCCCCAGGATGCCAAGTGGGTGGGCCTATGCCCTCCCAGGCCCACCCATGGCTGCACCCCTACCCAGTCGTGTGAAATCCATATATTACGGCCTAATGAATATATATGAACTTATATGAACTGTAACTCAGTGAAATCTTTGCAATTGTTGCATGATGCATTTAAATTTTGTTCAGTATACATAATCAAATGTAATATCTATCAAATTAACATTGCTGATTACATACAGAAATAAAGTATTCTAACTTTGGAATTTGCATAGGCTCTTGAGCAACTCATACACCTCTGTTAACCTCATTGAAGCAACAAAACTGTCCGTGTTCAACTTTAACATGTGATGATAATACAACAGAACAGATGGAGAGGAATGACATTTACTTTAACGTCGAAAAATCGATCTAACTTAAAGCCACACTCCTACTTAGCCACACCTCCATGGTTCCTCCAGGAACCCGTAGGTACATTGAACCCTTACAGGTTCCTCCAAGAACTCAAAAAACCAAAGGTGCAAATATGAACCATTGACTAGCAATGGTTCCCTGAGGATCTCCAGGGTTCCTAGAGTCACTACTAATTCTAAGAGTGTACAGAGCCAGGAAGAGCTGTGTCTCACTGGTCTAGAGGGGAGGAAGCATTGATTTGTTCTCTTAAATATAAACTTTTTTCCCGGGGGGAGGGGTTGAGACCTAGCTTTGTACAGTGTATTCACACCTAGGGCTGTGGCGGTCACAACATTTTTGTCAGCCGGTGATTGTTAAGCAAATAACTGTTGATGTCACGGTAATTGGTTAACAAAGACATTTAACATCTCCTGGCTTTGGAACATCTACATTTGAAAAAGTCTAAGAAATCCATGTAATACAGCCTAAAGCTTCACAATAAATCCATTACTTATTTAGACAGGTCTAAAGAAATATGATATGAAGAAAATGTAGTCTATTTCAGAAGAACACAATAGTTGTCCTTATGTTCGGTCCTGATCTGTCTATGCGTAATGGCTGTGGGCTACACTAGTACATTTAGCAGACAAGATTTGCTTAGAATTCCGTGGCATTATTTTATATGTGCTTAACAATTCCCATAATAAGTTGCACTCTGTGTGTAATAATAGTGCTTAACATTATTTTTTGAATGACTACCTCATCTCCATACCCCACACATAATTTCACTGAGGGACCTCACAGATAATTTTATCTGTAAGGTCCCTCAATCGAGCAGTGAATTTCAAACAGATTCAACCACAAAAACTAGGGAGGTTTTCCAATGCCTCACAAAGAATGGCAGCTATTGGATATCCCTTTGAGCATGGTGAAGTTATTAAATACACTTTGGATGGTCACTACAAAGATACAGGTGTCCTTCCTAACTCGGTTGCCAGAGAGGAAGAAAACAGCTCAGGGATTTCACAATGAGGCCAATGGTGACTTTAAAACAGTTACAGAGTTTATTGGCTGCGATAGGAGAAAACTTGATCAACATTGTAGTTACTCCACAATACTATCCTAATTGACAGAGTGAAAAGAAAGAAGCCTGTACAGAATTTTAAAAAATATTCCAAAACATGCATCCTGTTTGCAACAAGACACTAAAGTAATACTGCAAAAAAATGTGGCTTGTCTTAAATACAAAGTGTTATGTTTGGGGCAATTCTAATACTACAGATTACTGAGTACCGCTCTCCATATTTACAAACATAGTGGTGGCTGCATCATGTTATGGGTATGCTTGTAATCGTTAAGGGATGGGGAGTTTTTCAGGATAAAAAAACGAATTGCTAAGAACAGGCAAAATCCTAGAGGAAAACCTGGTTCAGTCTGCTTTCCACCAGACACTGGGAGATGAACCTACCTTTCAGCAGGACAATAACCTAAAACACAAAGCCAAATCTACACTGGAGTTGCTACCAAGAACACAGTAAATGTTCTTGAGGGGCCGACTTACAGTTTTGACTTAAATCTGTTTGAAAATCTATGGCAAGACCTGAAAATGGTTGTCTAGCAATGATCAACAACCAGACAGAGCTTGAAGAATTTTGAAAAGAATAATGAGCAAATCTTACACAATCCAGGTGTGGAAGGCTCTTAGAGACTTACCCAGAAAGACTCACAGCTGTAATTGCTGCCAAGGGTGATTCTAATATGTATTGACTCAGGGGGTTGAATACTTCTGTTTTTCTTCCACTTTTACATACCAGAGTCAAGTGTTTTGAATACTTTCTGAAGGCACTGTGTTGCTATACCACATTCATGTCAGCTCGCGGGATCAGGGGTCTTGTTGAGATCTCTCACTGTTTGGATTTGAAAACAGCCCCTTCAGCCCCCCAATTTACTAACAGCAGAGGAACATTGTAATAAATCATGATATACAGTATAGTAGACTAAGGCAATCCATAAACCAAACCTGTGAAGATCTTTCAGTGCCCAGTAATATAAATTTCAGTGCCCTTGGTATGTGCTATGTACAGTATCTTTGACAAAAAAATATATATATATGTAGTTGCTAACAGTTCACGGGAATTTTCATTGCTCTTTTGAGATTAAGGTAGAGTATGAGCCATTCTGACGAAAAACAAGTCACTCAAAAAGGAAAAGGTTGACACTAGCTGTGCCTTCAGGAAGCTACTAGACAGATTTTAATTTCCCTCTGAATAACAAGTTTTACACAGAGCAGTGAAGGAAACCAACCATTTAACGTCTTCAAGGAAAAACAAATGAAACCAAAAAGAAGATGACTGTAGCTTTCATTATAGCCGACATTATGTGTGCCATAATAAGATAATGTGAAATCATTGTGGGCTATGAGTCATTTTAAAAACCCGCAAACATTTCCGCCAGTGCAGTGACCATTACACGTTTCTACAATCTGGTTATTTAATTGCTATACTGAATACCTTACTGTAAAAATACTTTAAATCATGATAAATGCTTACCTGTTGAAGCTTCAGGTGAGTTCATTGAGGTGTTATCAAGACCGACACATTACAGAAATCCATTGATAACTTCCGATGTAACCTCAATAAAATCTGGGTAAAGAAAAAAAGATAGTGTTAATGCTCAGGGAAAATTCTCGAGCAGTTAATAATGCAACTGTCTTGCTATTTTTTCTAGTAGTATTAAATACACTGCTCAAAACACTAAAATAACACATCCTAGATCTGAATGAATGAAATATTCTTATTAAATACTTTTTTCTTTAAATACTTGAATGTGCTGACAACAAAATCACACAAAAATAATCAATGGAAATCAAATTTATCAACCCATGGAGGTCTGGATTTGGATTCACAATCAAAATTAAAGTGGAAAACCACACTACAGGCTGATCCAACTTTGATGTAATGTCCTTAAAACAAGTCAAAATTAGGCTCAGTAGTGTGTGTGGCCTCCACGTGCCTGTATGACCTCCCTACAACGCCTGGGCATGCTCCTGATGAGGTGGCGGATGGTCTCCTGAGGGATCTCCTCCCAGAGCTGGACTAAAGCATCCGACAACTCCTGGACAGTCTGTGGTGCAACGTGGCATTGGTGGATGGAGCGAGACATGATGTCCCAGATATGCTCAATTGGATTCAGGTCTGGGGAACGGGCGGGCCAGTCCATAGCATCAATGCCTTCCTCTTGTAGGAACTGCTGACACACTCCAGCCACATAAGGTCTAGCACTGTCTTGCATTAGGAGGAACCCAGGGCCAACCGTACCAGCATATGGTCTCACAAGGGGTCTGAGGATCTCATCTCGGTACCTAATGGCAGTCAGGCTACCTCTGGCTAGCACATGGAGGGCTGTGCGGCCCCCCAAAGAAATGCTACCCCACACCATGACTGACCCACCGCCAAACCGGTCATGCTGGAGGATGTTGCAGGCAGCAGAACGTTCTCCACGGCGTCTCCAGACTGTCACGTCTGTCACATGTGCTCAGTGTGAATCTGCTTTCATCTGGGAAGAGCACAGGGCGCCAGTGGCGAATTTGCCAATCTTGGTGTTCTCTGGCAAATGCCAAATGTCCTGCACGGTGTTGGGCTGTAAGCACAACCCCCACCTGTGGACTTCGGGCCCTTATACGACCCTCATGGAGTCTGTTTCTGACCGTTTGAGCAGACATATGCACATTTGTGGCCTGCTGGAGGTAATATTGCAGGGCTCTGGCAGTGCTCCTCTTGCTCCTCCTTGCACAAAGGAGGAGGTAGCGATCCTACTGCTGGGTTGTTGCCCTCCTACGGCCTCCACCACATAATTCATTTCTCAATATACCACATTCTATTTTTAGTGATTATTTTTATGTCTGCTGATAGTTACTTTTCGAAATGATTTGTTTGACAATAAGATGAAAACATCATGATGGTTGTATTCATGTCAAAAAACCCGCAAACATTTCTGTCTCTTGCGCTCTCAATTCACTTTGTAAAACAATATTTGGAAGTTGATCTGATTGCTGATGGCAATGCAGGACGCCCGATGTCTATAGTGTTGCAGGGCAGTAAGCATGATGGGATGTTAATTGCTTAATTCACTCGGGAACCACACCTGTGTCAAAGCTACTGCATTCAATATATTTTGTATCCCTAATTTATTAATGTGTTAAATCCATTTTTGGGGGCAATTAACTATAAGTAGCCTATCCAATTATATGCATATTCTTTCTCCTGTATCATTTTACAATTTATTCAAATTTTGTACCACTAGATGGTCAAGTAATCCGTGCTATGGAGTCAATGGTTGGAATTGCACACCTATTAGGCCTCCATGTACCTTACACCTCATGACAAGTCTACAACAGGTGAGGTCTAGAGCCAAACTAAATGTTGTCTTCTACTCTTCACACATGTATATTCATGCAAAAGTGTGTGTTTGTGTGTGTGAGAGAGCGATCATTAGAAAACAAAAATATAATTACTTGTCACATTGGAAAGAACTAACCAAATAAAACAGGTGGAAACTGAGATGCACTTTCTAACCTCCTGCCAAATGTATAACTGATTTTAAAAAATGTATCCTTTATTTAACTAGGCAATTCAGTTAAGAACACATTTGTCATTACAATGACGGCCAACCAAAAGGCAGGGACGGGGGCTGGAATTAAAAATACAAATAAATAAAAATATAGGACAAAATACATATCACAACAAGAGAGACAACACAACACTACATAAAGAGATAGCTAAGACAACATAGCGTGGCAGCAACACAACATGACAACATGGTAGCAGCACAAAACAGGGTGCAAACATTATTGGGCACAGACAACAGCACAAAAGGGCAAGAAGGTAGAGACAACAGTACATCACGCAAAGCAGCCTCAACAGTCAGTACGAGTGTCCATAATTGAGTCTTTGAATGAAGAGATGGAGATAAAATGGTCCAGTTTGAGTGTGCTTTGCCGCTCGTTCCAGTCTCGAGCTGCAGCGAATTAAAAGACGAGTAAGCCAGGGATGTGTGTGCTTGGTGGACCTTTAACAGAATGTGTACATATAACATTTAAATGTCTCTATTCTTTAAGAAACTTTTGAGAGTTTGTTTACTGTTAATTTATTATTGTTTATTTCACTTTTGTTTATTTTCTATTCCACTTCCATTGGCAATCTAAACATGTTACCCCTGCCAATAAAGCCCTTTGAATTGCAAAGAGAGAGAGAGAAGGCGGAGCAGTGGAACAGGGGAGTGGGCAAATTTCTGTGCAGATTTAAGTAATCCCAAAATGTCGCGATAGGAAGCTTCCTATATACAGAGCTCACGTTCTAGGAAGTGGATAGCCTACTAATAACACGTTTTTTTTGTATAATTCCAAGGGATAGCAAGTAGAAAACAAGGTAACATTAAATGAGTGTAGGTGGACAAGGCTACTTCGGAGACCTAAACAGTTTCACTTCAAGCAAGACCTGGTGGGCCATCGATCACTTAAAAAAAAATGATTTAGCCTATATTCTTGTTTAATTAACCTACATTGTAGGACTAGCACAACAATAGCCTAATAGTCGTATCTTCGTAATTTTTCTTCTGTTGGAGCTAAAGTAGGCCTACAAGTCTCATTTCGTAGTTTTAGCAATTGTGACAATTAGGTTACTTTTAACTTTGTAACAAACTGTTGCTTGTCAAATTTGGAAACAATAAATTGTAACAATGCAATACATATCACAGCTTTGTTTTTACTCCACAATGTTTCACTCAAATTAGCTGGAAAGGTATACAAAATGAGGACTTGGCTAATGGCAAGGAAAGAGGGCAGAAAATATTGTACGCGACATAAAACGATTTTGAGTCGAAACTAGACATTCTACATTGAGCTCGAGGTCTGAGTCATCAACCACATCTGCCTGTCAGAAAATCCTCTACAAAGCGTGTAAATTAGCAATCCCATTGGTTTTGCACAGCTACAGAACACCTATTGGATATGACAGTATTCTCACATCCGATTGGTCAATTGTGGAGATGATGTGCTTTAGTTGGCCTGAGGAGACGTCAATCAGATTATATATTTCCTCTCCTGATTGCGCGAGCGTCAGAATGCTAGTATTGCCTATGGGCGCGGCATCACATCACAAACTATCATATTAGTCCATTGTTTTTCGTTGTTGGTTCATGTTAATTTGCTGCTACATAGTCTCTGGTTCTCTATCTGCGTGATTGTTCACAGGTTTGTAGCGGCGTGCAGTGAGGGTATTTGTGCTACTCGGAGTGACTGGTCAGACCAGGGGGAAAACGGGACCGGAGCTGTTCTGTTTTTTTTCTTCTGACATTGTTCATCATTTTCATCATTCCTTTGAGGAATAAACTCCATTGAAAGACTTCAGAAGGGTACTTGTGTATTCATCAACACAGCATACAGGTGTTCCAACAATCCTCACCATGGAGGCCATTGCCAAATACGATTTCAAAGCCACTGCAGATGATGAGTTGAGTTTTAAACGTGGAGAAACGTTGAAGGTAAGCAGCCCATTGCTTCACTATTTATATTCTTAAATGTGTCAGATATATCTCCTTTGTGGTTATCATTATGTGTAGTTATTACACTATTTACAATAGCCTGTTACATTTTTTGTTGTTGGTCATTTTGTGTCTTAATTTTAGACACTCCTGTAACTGGTAACTGGTTTTAAGGATATTATCTAAACTTGTAACCAGTAAGTCCCTTAATTCACTTGAATTGGTCGATATTCGATCAAGTATTTTGTAAGAGATTTTATCTTGTCTTTTCAGAGGTCTATTCATTATGGTAGGCCTACAGAATGAGAGGGAATATAATATAAAGAAAAACATGTTGCAGTGGTATTATCCTTTGGTTCCAACACATTTGAATGAGGGGCAGCTAATGTCTTTGTCAATGGCAAGTCCTATGGTAATCGGTGTCATGTTTTCAAGGAAAAGTTCAGCGATTGTTTCCGTACAGATATGTAAAAGGATAGCACTGGTAGTCTTTGGCAGGACACAATTCTGTCTTTCTCGCATCCTATAACAAGCATCTTATACTGTACCGTATTTTACATGCAGTCGTCATTTTGTGTGTAGGACCAGAATGAGCAACCCCAAAATTATACCACTTTGTAGCCTATATGACAATTTTCAGTCAAAGAAATTCTACAAGAGACAGAATAAGTAAGTAACCCTCCCCCTAGTTTGTTAAAAACTACACTTAATAAGCTCTTCCATTGAATCCTTTCATTATCCTCAGTAGTTCAGCAATATTGGACTTCTTCTGTGGTTAAGTAGACTGTGATAATGCTGAAACAGGAAGTCTCCAGTATCATCCTTGGCTTCTATACATTTTCCCTCACTCAGTCAGAAACGGAGAAGGAAGGAGAGCTAAAGAGAGAGGATGAGCTGGCAGTATGTTTACAACCACACCCCTTCCCTTGCTGGGATTATGACAGCTCCTTCATTTCAGTGTTCGAACAGTACTATAACAGCTCTGCTTCAAGACATGTTATAATGGTTATAAAAGCTCTATTTTAGCTGAGCTTTTTGTGGCATGCTGACTGCCTGCACTGCAATCATAATACTGGTGTCAGTTCAGGTTAAAACCATATGCAAAAAAAATAGTAATAAAAACAATATGCAGTAAAGAGAAGATTGAGAGTGAAGTGTGTGTCCGAGGTAAACGTCTGGTTGTGTGCTGTCTTTGTCTTCTTTCCAGTTCCCTCTTTCAGCTGGTGTTTTGAGAACAGTCTGGCCCTGTGCTCTGTTCTCCTCTACTCTGGCAATGTACCCCGGCAACGCCATTGTCAGAGGCAGAAACAGATCTGGCGAACCAGGACTGGAATACACATTCATATCTCCTCAAGAGAAACATCAGTTGAAGATGTTCACACTAGAAACAGGAACAAATCTGATCATGAGGCCTTAAAAGGAATATGGCCGTGAGCTGTGAAAACAGTGAACAAAGTTATCAGTCAATTTGTTGCCTGAGTCAACCTCAGTTCATCATGCAGCGGCTTTCATACTTCAAAGAGAAGCAGTGTTCGTCACGCCGTTTCTGGCTGCATCTGCCGACTTAACAAGTCTGTGGTTGCCCAAGAGGAGCATCTGAAGGACAATTGGTGCCATTGCTGATCGGTGATAGGAGGCATGTGAGTGCAGGCTATATTGCATACAGTATACACTAGTCTAAGTAACCTTTACTATCCGTATAGTACATTCTGTCCCCCAAACCAATGTCCCTCCTGTATTAGCCAAGCTTTTAGCCGGCGTGACAATGACCATAGCATTTGGCAAGACGGCACAAACAAATCTGGGAGCGGGCTATATTCTAAAAGCCAAATCAATAGATTTCTTTCTTGTGTTACCTGATGTGTTCACAGAAATGAAGCTCAATGGAGAGCGAACATTCTTTATCTCAGCACTGTAGAAGTTGATGGGGAGTATGCCAGGCAGCTTGCTCCATCCCCTGGGCTTTAGGCTTCGCTCGCTCGGCGGGCGCCACATAAATATTAATCGTCCAAGAGTGTGGTGTGGTGTGTGGCAACAACTTGCCGGTAAAAATGCTACTACACCCGAGGCTATTCTTTCTTTTTTCTCTCCCTCTCTCCCTGCTCGGTTCTTCCTGCGTAGCGCAGCATGCATGCACAAACTCCGCCCGGAGTTGCGAAAGGGTTCTTGTCGAGTTCCGTTTTTGCAACTTCCCGGGATCGCTCTGCTGACGCAGTCTTGCCTTTTCTGAGTTCATAGAGGGAGAATCTGGAGTGGATTCAGGAACGTCGGCAGTGATCTTATGCCTCTTTTCCAAATTGAATTCTGACCGTGGCGGGAGGATGGCTGGAGAACGGGGCTCTTTGACACAATTCTCGGCACCCATAGGTGTCCTCTTCTTAACCACACACTTCAAAGCTTCTGGCCTGGCACTGTGTCAATACCCCTGTTCTGTTCCAGCATGTACTGTAACACAAGTGTTACATGATGTTCAGTCAAGTGGCTGTTGTGAAATAGGTCTACTCTCTTGATGAATTGAGCTCTTATGGAATAAGCCTACTGTGTTGGTGAATTGCTGAGAATTAGAATACAGCCAATGCGTGACGTGCCATGTCCATGATCGATTTAGCACCATTCTTGAGATCCCCTTACAATACAGGGGACATGAATTTCTCATGGATATTTTTAGAGATCTGTGAAGATGAGAGATTATTTCCTTTGAATATGTAGGGTAACTCCCCCATCCCCCACTGTACAAAGGGTGGAGGAGTTTATTCTCTGGAATTGAGTTGTCAGGAAGAGAATAACAGAAATAAATAACGCTTACTGCCAGAAGTCTTGTCTTGAGTAACACAAACATCTCGGTTTTTCTCATGCATTTAGAAGGGCACGAGAGGAGACCTCAGTTTTTGTTTACAGAGTTTTTTTGATGCAGGACAGACATTCAATGGCTCTGGGGCATGCAACGTCTCTCTGTTTCTCTCTCTCCCTTTATTATTTCTGTCAACTCAGGCCGCAGCACAAAAGCCGGGCAGCATCAGGTCTAAATTTAGCCTGCAAGCAAGGAGTGGAAAGAAGAACCATCTGAGACAGGAACCTGGTCAAGGTCTGTGTGTGTGACAGAGAAGTCCAAAGAGAATGGAGCATCACTTCTGGTCAAACAAAGGAGAAGAAGGAAACTACAAACAGCTTTGGTCTCAAGTCACCTGATTGTGTCTGGCTAAATAGTTTTTAGAGAATTAGCAGCACCTTAGCCTGGTCCCAGATTAGTTTTTGCTGCTTAGCCAAATCCTATGGCCATTGTCAGTGCCATTTGGCTAAGGCTATACAGCACAGATCTCAGACCTCATGGTCTCACTTTGGGTCTTTGGCTTTTTGGTGTGAACCCAGGGACGTCAGCAGTCTGTTTTCTGAGCTGGCAGTCAGGCACAGAAGGATAAAGAGAGGGAGAAAAAAAAAAGCACTCCACACCACTCTCCCATAATGCCAGAGGCAGCGGGAGCTAAAACGGGATGTACTGTCAATGTACAGTAAAGTACAGGCAGCGTCTGTCAACACGATCTAGTGAACTGAACTCATTCCCATGGCGGATGTTAACCTGGCTAGGTTTCTTAGGACCGTATACACCAGAAGCTGCGTCCTATGGGTCACTTATGTCGTGCATAGTAGGTTATTCTGCCATTTGACCATAGCATTTCTATGTGTATACTTATGAGTGTGTATGGGTGCGTGTGCACCTGCGTGTGGGTGACACTGACTCCTTTGACAGGGCGAATGTACAATATATCAATGCTCCCATTACAAGGTGGAATCACCACTCTATCCAGATGAGTGTCAAGACAAGGGCGATGCAAGGAAAGACAATAATAGACACACATTGACTGTCCCCATTGAGAGAACAGAACAATCATTAATCCATCTGCCCTTCTCTGTCACAGCTCTTGTCCTTATCTTTGTCCTCCAGAAGGAGGAAATGAAGGTGAGCGATGCAGCTGGCTGCACTCCTCAGTCTCTCCATTTCTCTCCTCTGCTCCCTTCATCCCTCGTTCTCTTCATCCTGCAGACTGAAGCACTGTTGATAGAGAGAACGAGGCCCTGTTTATTTATTTCCCCTGGCAGAAAGAGAGTGCGTGATAGACCTAAACAAACTAGCAGGTCCCATGTCAGAGCATGTGACCTGCTAGAGGTGCTAAAGAAGACCCGAGGGAGAACAGACCTAAAGTAAACCCACATTCCTGTGCCAGGTGCTCTCTTGTCACCTCCCATCACTGTGTGTACGGAGTTACAGTATATAAAGTTTTCAATTACAGTGCAGAAAAACAAAGCATGACGAAGAGAGGGTGGGATGGCAGACGGAGAGGTAGACTAGTGTTGAGGAACCTTCTTGATGAGATTAGTGTCTCCGAATCCCAAGACGTATCGTGTTGCCTTACTACACGATGGACACAACTTTAAAAACCAAAAAACCAGACCTAAATTGATAGAACAAGGGTATTTTTAAGCATAAAGCCATGTATCAGGTTAGGTTGTGAACTAATGTCCGGGTGTTGACAAATCGTGCACTCCCCCCTAGGTTTAGTTAGGATGTTCTAACAAATCGTGCACTCCCCCTAGGTTAAGTTAGGATGTTCTAACAAATCGTGCACTCTCCCTAGGTTAAGTTAGGATGTTCTAACAAAGCTTTGCTAGCTGGGTGTTCAAAAAAGCATGGATGATGCTTATTACCCTTGGAAGTGAATCTGACCTAATTACAGTATGAGATCGTCTGACTGGAGGGCTGGCAGTGCACACATGCACAGAGATATACTTTTACTGCTACTGTCTGACCCATTCGTAATGCCAAAGGCTGCTCTTATTACCCCTGTGTTCAGGGACCTTCGCTTTCCTGCTTGTCCTCCTGTGTGGTTTGGGATGGGTAGATGCCGAGTTCGCTCCATTTCTGTTGGGAATGTCCTAAGATTTGACAACATCAAAAGAACGAGGGATTTTAAAATTTCAGGAACAAAGAGTGACTATCTTTTCAGGTGTGCTCAGAAATTTCCAGACCTCACAAGTTGCCAGAGTTTCATTTTGCATGGGTTGACTTCACCCAGTCTTAATTCTCTCCAGGGCTACAGTAGTTGAGGCTCACCACAACACACTCCCTACTGCTCTTTAGCTAGGAGTGTGATCATGGGCCCGACAGTGTGAAAAGCAAGACATGTTTTCCTGTCACAGCTAATGCTTCTCTTGACTCTCAGCCTCATAAAATGCATGCAAGCAGATGCACACACACACACACACACACACACACACACACACACACACACACACACACACACACACACACACACACACACACACACACACACAACTGTGTCAAGCCCACCCTAGAAAACACACGCATGCACACACACACACACACACTAAACTAATCCGCAGTGGGACTAGTGTGGGCTCTTCAACATGTTTTTCCTCAAAGCTGCGATCTCTAACACCGCTCTGTCTAATACCTTGGAAACAACCCTCTCCTCTCCCACACCTCTCTCTCACCACACACAGCCTCTCCCCCTCTCTACAGTGCTCTTTCAAAGATCTATCTCTAAGCCCATTCAAATTATTTAACCATTGATTAAACCTAAACCGGCCTTCTCCCATGTGGACCAACCATACAGTACAATACCGTGGCCTGTTAGCTATATACGGATGGCTTTCTAACTAGAAGCTTTGTCTTCCCTCCCTCCCTCCCCTGAGCTTTTAATTTTTTTTTTATCACAACACCCTGAAATGGCTCTTTATTCCCTATATAGTACACTACTTTTGACCAGTCTTATGGGCCCAATCAAAAGTCGTGCATTATATATGAAAATAGGGTTCCATTTTGGATGCACAAGTTGCCTTCTCACACCTCATTTGTCTTTACTGTGATGTCAATAGAGCCACTTCCTGATATTGATCGTTCTCACTCCATTTGTATACTTCAGGGAACTGGAGGGAACAGGCTAAATGCTCACTGCAAGATTATTTACTGGTTTGCTTCCATTCCAGGAAATCGTAATTGTTTCAGGAACCGTGTGTGAGATAAATTAAGCAATTTCTTCTTTCCCATCCTGTAATTTAGCCGTCGTGATGGAACACAATTCCATCAACATAATGTGCATGAAAACACCCATAACTTTTGCTTATGTGTGTTCCCAAAGTGGCGTGTGCGTGTGCGTGTGCGTGTGCGTGTGTGTGTGTAAAATAAACCAGTATACTGCTCAAAAAAATAAAGGGAACACTAAATAACACATTCTAGATCTGAATGAATGAAATATTCTTATTAAATACTTTTTTCTTTACATAGCTGAATGTGCTGACAACAAAATCACACAAATTATCAATGGAAATCAAATTTATCAACCCATGGAGGTCTGGATTTGGAGTCACACTCAAAATTAAAGTGAAATCCAACTTTGATGTAATGTCCTTAAAACAAGTCAAAATGAGGTTCAGTAGTGTGTGTGCCTCCACGTGCCTGTATGACCTCCCTACAACGCCTGGGCATGCTCCCGATGAGGTGGCGGATGGTCTCCTGAGGGATCTCCTCCAAGACCTGGACTAAAGCATCTGTCAACTCCTGGACAGTCTGGTGGATGGAGCGAGACATGATGTCCCAGATGTGCTCAATTGGATTCAGGTCTGGGGAATGGGCAGGCCAGTCCATAGCATCAATGCCTTCCTCTTGCAGGAACTGCTGACACACTCCAGCCACATGAGGTCTAGCATTGTCTTGCATTAGGAGGAACCCAGGGCCAACCGCACCAGCATATGGTCTCACAAGGGGTCTGAGGATCTAATCTCGGTACCTAATGGCAGTCAGGCTACCTCTGGCGAGTACATGGAGTGCAGTGCGGCCCCCCCAAAGAAATGCCACCCCGCACCATGATGGACCCACCGCCAAACCGGTCATGCTGGAGGATGTTGCAGGCAGCAGAACGTTCTCCACGGCGTCTCCAGACTCTGTCACATGTGCTCAGTGTGAACCTGCTTTCATCTGTGAAGAGCACAGGGCGCCAGTGGCGAATTTGCCAATCTTGATGTACTCTGGCAAATGGCAAACGTCCTGCACTGTGTTGGGCTGTAAGCACAACCCCTACTTGTGGACGTCGGGCCCTCATACCACCCTCATGGAGTCTGTTTCTGACCGTTTGAGCGGACACATGCACATTTGTGGCCTGCTGGAGATCATTTTGCAGGGCTCTGGCAGTGCTCCTCCTGCTCCTCCTTGCACAAAGGTGGAGGTAGCGGTCCTGCTGCTGGGTTGTTGCCCTCCTACGGCCTCCACGTCTCCTGATGTACTGGCCTGTCTCCTGGTAGCGCCTCCATGCTCTGGACACTATGCCGACAGACACAGCAAACCTTGCCACAGCTCTCATTGATGTGCCATCCTGGATGAGCTGCACTACCTGAGCCACTTGTGTGGGTTGTAGACTCCGTCTCGTGCAACCACTAGAGTGAAAGCACCGCCAGCATTCAAAAGTGACCAAAACATCAGCCAGGAATTATAGGAACTGAAGTGGTCTGTGGTCACCACCTGCAGAACCATTCCTTTATTGGGGGTGTCTTGCTAATTGCCTATAATTTCCACCTGTTGTCTATTCCATTTGCACAACAGCATGTGAAATGTATTGTCAATCAGTGTTGCTTTCTAAGTGGACAGTTTGATTTCACAGAAGTGTGATTGACTTGGCGTTACATTGTGTTTAAGTGTTCCCTTTATTTTTTTGAGCAGTGTATATATAAGGCATGGCCCCTCCCCTGCTCAAGAGCCTGGCTGGCTGCTGCTCTGCTTCGCTCTCCCTCGTACAGCTCCGGTTAATGAAGTAGATAAAAATGAGTTTTTTTTTTCTCCTACTAAATATTACAGCACTGTTGCGTTAGGTATTTGTAAAATATTTTTTTTTATCCCTTTATGATGCTGATCAGGACCTGTTGGTGGTAGCTTTGTGATAACTGCGCTGTGATTTAAATTTAGTAAGGAGGGGAAAAAACGCTTTTTGGTTAGGGATTAAATTTCACAGCCCTAGTTAAGTTACTACAATAAAGAAGTGAAATATTTGTTCATGAACAGCAAAACAAGCTTACAAAATTGTAGCTAAGCTAGATTCTTTACATCCACTGCACTGGGTTTCACAAGATGACAGTGTGGTTTGTTCAGGAGTCTAAAACATTCAAAAACACACATTACAAGTCATACAAATGTCATGTCCATCATTTAGCAAGCTAAATATATGGTTAGTTGGCTAATGTTAGCTAGTCACCTTGTTAAACAGCCATTTTCGTAAATTAATTTATGACAAACATATGCAGAATCCTTTCCTGCATTAATATATACCTCTTAACTGTACATTTTTTGCATGATTGTTATGACTTAGTAATTACTTACGTTTGCTTCCGTCGTAGTATTTTTGCCAGGCATCTTCCTGAGGCAACTTTAGAGACTTGGGTCACAGTGCTTCATGGGAGTTCTGATGGGAAGTCAGCATGTCAATTTGTATCATTTGGAGGGACAACTACAGGTCTCAAAGGTTAATAGGCAAATAGATTAGCAAAAACATTAGCTAGTTAGCTTGTTGTTTCTTGTTGTTTCTGGCCTGAGAAATAAACATTGAGGTGTTATTTTACCTGAAATGCACAAGGTCCTTTACTCCGACAATGAATCCACACAAAACGGTCAACTGAATCGTTTCTAGTCATCTCTCCTCCTTCCAGGCTTTTTCTTTGGACATTATATGGCGGTTGGCAACTAACTTTCATAAGGTGTATTACCGACCTCCATTCATCTCAGTCACCCACGTGGGTATAACCAATGAGGCGATGGCACGTGGGTATATGCTTCTATAAACCAATGAGGAGATGAATGCACCGCGTTCAGCATCACAAATAGAACTGACTTCTATTTTAGCACTTGGCAACGCAGATGCTCGTTGGCACACGCGGGCAGTGTGGGTGCAATGATTGATTAACATGTGTACATTTATTTCAGATTCAGATGATTAAGTAGCAGCCTACCTGTGGGCTCTCGGGTTGTAGCTTGTCCTTCTCATTTAACTTTTAGTTCTGTCATTTTAACCTGTTAATCCTACCCCCTACTTTTTCGAACATTCTGTTAAAAATTGCGCAACATTTCAGCGCCCTGCTACTCATGCCGGAATATAGTATATGCATATGATTAGTATGTGTGGATAGAAAACACTCAGACGTTTATAAAACTGGTTAAATCACGGCTGTGACTATAACAGAACGTGCGTTTCATCGAAAAGCGCAGGAAAATCTGATCACTGAAAATGGAAATATATATCCATGCGCGACTTGAACCCTTTGATAAAGGTGAACCACATTTATTGGGGCTGAGGTTGCAATACCTACAGCTTCCACACGTTGTCTAGAGTCTTGTCATTTGCCTAGGCTTTGTTTCTTGGTCAAACAGACTCAAGGCAACGCATTTCCTCCGGTCCGACCGGATATTTTGGTTGAGAATTACACGGACATTTTTTCCAGGCGGACAGCTAAAGAATATACTTCGCCTCGTGATCAATTTGATCGCTTACTAACGTTTAATAATACCTAAAGTTGCATTACAAAAGTATTTCGAAGCGTTTTGTGAAAGTTTATCGTCAACTTTTAAAATTTTAAAAAATGACGTTGCGTTATAAGACGCTATTTTTTTCCGTTTATCACAGTCTTCATAGATCGATATCTAGGCTATATATGGACCGATTTTAATCGGAAAAAAAGACCCAATAGTGATTATGGGACATCTAGGAGTGCCAACAAAGAAGATGGTCAAAGGTAATGAATGTTTTATTTGATTTGTGCGGTTTGTGTAGCGACGACTATGCTAATTATTTTGTTTACGTCCCCTGCGGGTCTTTTGGGGTGTTACATGCTATCAGATAATAGCTCCTCATGCTTTCGCCGAAAAGCATTTTAAAAATCTGACTTGTTGCCTGGATTCACAACGAGTGTAGCTTTAATTCAATACCCTGCATGTGTATTTTAATGAACGTTTGAGTTTTAACTAGTACTATTAGCATTTAGCGTAGCGCATTTGCATTTCCAGATGTCTAGATGGGACGCCTGCGTGCCAGGTAGGACCAAGAGGTTAATTCCATCTTCCATTGATTAGCCTAGATATCTGCCACACGGAGCCTCTATCTATGACTGTAGCCTAGTGCCGGTTTGATGACTTCAGAACAGTACTTCCACTGGTAGTGACCGAGTGAAGGAAATGCGATGGTTACATGTCAAACTGCTATGGAATGAAGGTCCAGCTTCAGTACTCCTCCACTTTGAACCACAACCAGAGGATGGGTATGTTACGGGCATATTGTTCGGCTGTTCTCATTTGTTGCTCATATGGTAAGTACGTATTTGTTGTACGAGAAATATAAGGAAAGGTATTACTGCCACCAGTACAGGCATTGTGAAAAACAAGGCTCGTCGTCAAGGAATTGAGTGGAATCCGTTGACAGTTTTTGATGTGCGCAACACATGTAGTGATGTCCCATTCCCTAGGCCTAATTTAGCTAGTTGCTCCATTTGAGTACCACTCCTCCACCAAGCGACCCTCTAAAATGAGGGGGAGGGCTAAGGGGAGGTATTTGGAATAAGCCTTCCTCTCTGGTTTAACCTAGTCCTGGAGTACAAACATATAGAACAGGACTCTTTTTTTTTTAAAATAATTATTTATTTGTTTACCTTTATTTAACCAGGCAAGTCAGTTAAAGAAGAAAATCATATTTTCAATGACAGCCTAGGAACAGTGGGTTAACTCCCTGTTCAGGGGCAGAATGACAGATTTGTACCTCGTCAGCTCGGGGGTTTGAACTTGCAACCTTCCGGTTACTAGTCCAACACCCTAACCACTAGGCTACCCTGCCTTCCTTGAGTACCAACATACAGTACAGGACTCAACCCTAGTCAGTGAGTACCAACATACAGTACAGGACTCTCAACCCTAGTCCTTGAGTACCAACATACAGGACTCTCAACCCTAGTTCTTGAGTGCCAACATACAGTACAGGACTCTCAACCATAAGTCCTTGAGTGCCATGTTTTTGATTGAACTGACCTGGAAGACCAGCTGTGTTAAATTCAATCACTGAACTGATCAATTAGTTCAGTTTAGGTTTGTTGCCTAGTTGGGAAAAAAATATGATGGATTATGTAGACCCTCTGTTGCCTCAAGCTGACTCATCCCCAGCTGGTCTCATTACCGTGGGTGAGTTAGTTGGCATTAGAGTGCTAACATGCTAGGCAGGCACCCCGACATACAGGACTCGTTTTCTGCTGGTCTTCCTGATCAGACTGACTCATTCCTCTTAAGTTACCCCTGCGCTCCTTCACACTAAACAACAGCAGCATACAGTGTTTTCCACAAGCACATGGAGTAGCCAGCCAAATCGAAAAAGTAGCCAGCCAGGGTCGGGTACATTCTAATACTGGATAGTTTCTGGCTGAAAATACAATCGGGATATAACACTGATCAAATATTTTCACACTTTTACATTGTTAGTTTCATCAGCTGTTGTGCAATATGATATAAAACACAGGAACAACTTAATTTTGACTGCACTGGGCCTTTAATGCATCCTGTGAGAGTCTGACTTCCACATGCTTCAGGTATGATTGAAGAATGAAGCAGGTGTTAAACATGGGCTTTGCCACACAGGAAGCAGCATTGTCAAAATGTTCTTTAAATCAGTAGACCGACAGTATATCCATCTTTTGAAAATAAGTATAATTGGCTTTTAAAACAATTCAAAGCCTACCAGTATGCAAATTAGAGAGCCAAATGAACTGTTCTCTTAATGATGCGACTCTGTAGACTACTGACAAGTCACTCACTATAACATAATTGTCTGGCGAGTACTAACGGACTTCATATCGAAAATACAAACAAGATCTTTACTTGTCCCGATGCGACACCATGGACATATACAGTAACTACGTTGTATGATTTTATGAATGGCAAGGATATGAGATTGACTTCCTACAGTAAGTTCCACACCTTTTATAAACAAGTCGAGCTTGCTGTTTGTCAATCAAAGCACAGTAAAGAGCCTATGCGCCACCACTCTGTGCTGTTTATGAAACACTCCAGGGTCCAACGTTAGCTTTTTTTCTCACTGGTAAAAATCATCCAGTTAACATTGGAACCTGGCAGAAATCTACTGGCCCGTGTAGTTCTTAAAGGGATAATTCAGTATTTTGCAATGAATGTTTGAAGGAAGTTGCTAACTAGCATTAGCGCAATTGCTAACTAGCATTAACACAATGGCTGGAAGTCTATGGTAACTGCTAGCATGCTAGTAGGTACCTAGCATTAGCTTGCGAAAACTAACTCGGACTCTGCCAAAACCCGGAAGTATCCCTTTAAATGCACTGGGGTCATGCAGGGCCTATAGGTTGGCATGCTTTCTTTCTATATTCAGCTATTAAGAAGCTACATTTGGTTATTATATGTATTAAAAAGCTGTGTATTATAATTTGGCAATGTAAGTCATTACGCTGTTCTTTAGAATTGTATTAATTGCATACATTTTTGTTTCTAAAGTAGTATGTCATTTTGAGAAGATTTGAAAATAGGACGCTGCCACTTTAAGTGTCCAAAGGACATGGCTACAGTAGGCTAGCCAAGACTAATTCTGTGTCTTTTGTAGCTTTCTTTTTGCAGACTATCAACAGTAGCCAGCATATTGCTAGTATGTTTACTTTTGTAATTCACTTCCACTAAAAGTGGATTTCGACTCATCGTTAGCACTTTATATAGGACGTGCAAATTCATGCTCCATCCCTCCGTGTAAAGAAATTTGACTGCAACCACAGACCACACAACACACGCACACCCAAGTACCGATAGACGGGACAGACAGCAGACTGTCAAACCAGCGGTGTTCCCTGTCATCACTCACTTTGTAAAGCATAACCTCTTTCAATAGTTCTCCTCAAAATAGGATCAGTTGCAGTTGCCTCTGTAGCATCTGCTCGTCTGTCACCTGGGGTGAGTCAGTTAGCATTACCACGCTAACTTGTTTATGCTAGTGCTAACGTGCCCAGGCCCGGCTGCCTGCTGTGTCTCCTGTGAGGAGAGAGACATAGTTCGCATTAGAGATGTCCCAAGGACATCTTATCTTCTCTTCATCTTCCCAGCCAGAGTATCAGAGTGACTCATTCCTCCCCTAAGTAACTCCTGCGCTCCTTCACAAGTGGTAGATGTCATACCACTCACTACACCTGTCAGTGGAGCAGGGTAGAGGGGTTCGTTTGTGTGTGTGTGTGTGTGTGTGTATGCTTCTCCTGCATTAAAAGCTCATGTCGATTCTGCTTTCTCTCTCAATTAAATTTAAGGCATGGGGAACATATGTTTACATTGCCAAAGCAAGTGAAATAGATAATAAACAAAAGGTATCTCTCTTGCTCTCTGTCACTGATGACCCTGAAACTCTATTGTTGTTGACAGTTTGTAAACATCGATAGAAAGCCCTTCCAGGGGGAGAGAGTGTCTGCGAGGGCCATCTGGGCAGACTAGATCCTCAGAGGCCTGTCCCCTACACTGAACCTCTCTCTAGTCTGAGTGGGCTATGTTGTGACTGTCTGTCTAAACCTAATAGGCCTGCTCTTTCACACTGTCGCTCTTTCTCTCTGTCGTTCTTTCTCCCTCTGTCGTTGTCTCTTTCTAATCCAGACAGCCCCAATCTGGGATCTCGTTAAAAGTGTCCCAGTGCTGTAGCTGGATTAGCGGTTTAGCTGTCGCTCCTCGCCCTTTATCCCCTCCTCCGACACAAGATAAATAGACCTCATGGATTAGCCCCAAAACAGAGTCTGGGACCGGGGCCAACCGGGCAGAACCAGGACAGGGGGTAGAGAGGGACACAACATCACACAGCTCTCCAGGAAAGCAAGGCTCCAGCTGCTACAGGCTAGGCTCTTGGAACCATCCAAAATCCGGGAAAACTAGAAGGTTGCGTAATGAACCTCAATTACCACTGATTTTATCCAAGTGAAGGCTTGGATGTGTGGCAACTGGCAATATAAGATTCATTCCAACTAGAGGATTGTGTGATGTTGTGCTACTATACTATGCATCAATGTTTTAGTGTTGCTATTTACATAAAGCCGTAGTTTGGATGATGTTGTAGACACGCTAGGTACCATGTTACTATGCAAAGTATGCATCAATGCTTAATGTTGCTATTTTCATAAAGTAGTGGGTTGGAAAATGTTAGACATCTCATAGTTTGTTTTCAGAGATCTAAACGGATGCAAATCACTGTGCTGTACATGGAAATGCACCTCGTTGTTCACTGTACCAATTCCCACAGTATGCTTCTGTAAATCGCTGCTTAAAGCACTATTTGTACGTTTATGTGGAGAAAAAGCAGATTCTTGTGAGTTTATGTAGAGCCTCTTCGTGGAAATAAATATACTGACCAAAAATGTAAATGCAACATGTAAAGTGTCGAGCCCATGTTTCATGAGCTAAAATAAAAGATCCCAGAAATGTTCCATATGCACAAAGATTATTTCTCTAAAATGCAGAAATGTGTTTACGTCCTTGTTAGTGAGCATTTCTCCTATGCCAAGAGAATCAATCCATCTGACAGGTGTGGCATATAAATAAGCTGATTAAACGGCATGATGGGTCACCTTAAAAGGCCACTCTAACATGTGCAGTATTGTCACCCAACACAATGCCAAGTTGTCTCAAGTTTTGAGGGAGTGTGCAAGTGGCATGCTGACTGCAGGAATGTCCACCAGAGCTGTTGTCACAGAATTGAAATTTAATTGCTCTACCATAAGCTGCCTCTGTTGTTTTAGAGAATTTGGCACTACGTCCAACTGGCCTCAACTGCAAACCACGTGTAGTTACGCCAGCCCAGGACCTCCACATCTGGCTTCTTCACCTGGGGGATCGTCTGAGACCAGCCACCCAGACAGCTGATAAAACTGGGGGTTTGCACAACCAAAGAATTTCTGGCAGAAACCTTCTCACGGAAGCTCACCTGCGTGTGTCTTGATCTGACTGCAGTTCGCCATAGTAACAGACTTCAATAGGCAAATGTTCACCATCGACAGCCACTGGCTCGCTGGAGAAGTGTGCTCTTCACGGATTAATCTTGGTTTGCGGATGTCAACGTTGTGAACAGAGTGCCCCATGGTGGCAGTGGGGGTTGTGATATAGGCAGGCAAGAGCTACGGACATCAAACACAATTGCATTTTATCAATGGCAATTTGAATGCATAGAGATACCGCCATCACCTAATGTTTCAGCATTATAATGCACAGCCCCATGTCGCAAGGATCTGTACACAATTCCTGGAAGGGAATGTCCCAGTTCTTCCATAGCTTACATACTCACCAGACATGTCACTCATTGAGCATGTTTGGGATGCTCTGGATCGACCTGTACGACAGCGGGTTCCAGTTCCTGCCAATATCCAGCAACTTTACAAGCCATTGAAGAAGACTAGGACACCATTCCACAGGCCACAATCGACAGCCTGGACAACTCTATGCGTTGGAGATGTCGTGCTGCATGAGGCAAATGGTGGTCACCAGATACTGGCTTTCGGATCCACGCCCCTACTTTATTTTTATTTTTAAGGTGTCTATCTGTGACCAACCGATGCAGATCTGTATTCCCAGTCATGTGAAATCCATAGATCAGGGCCTAATGAATTTATTTAAATTGACTGATTTCCTTATGAGCTGTAACTCAGTAAAATCTTTGAAATTGTTGCGTGATGCGTTTTATATTTTTGTTCAGTGTAGATATACATTTTTCTTTTGCACGTTCCCCTCTGCAGTTGATCCATTTTCTTGTCTGCTCTGATTCCCATCACATAGTTCATTAAGTTTTCTGTCAGGTATCGCCCGTATGTTTCTCCACGCGCCTCCACAGACACCTTGGCTGTTTATCTCTGGGAGAAAGATAAGCTTGCCTCCTGTGTGTAAGTGTGTGTTTCTCTCTTGCTCTCTGAATTTCTGTGTCTCTGTCTCGCTCTCTTTCATTATGCTCAATTTTTCTCTCCTTCCTTCTCGTCTACCATCTCATGTATATTCATGACGCACCAGAAAACAGTATTCGCCCTGAATGCCTTGTTTCCTGGCTGGTTGTGGATACAGAACAGGCTCACACACATACATACACTGAAACCCATAAATACATACACACACATTCCCCCCATTCAAACACCACACAGAAGTCTCTCTTGTCGGAGAGGAACCCCCTGTGGATATGTTTTAGATTTAAGAGCATGGTGTCTGAGTTGTTGCCCCGATTTTGAATTCACATCCCTGGTTATAATCCTGTAGTTTGATTCCTTCCCAATCCTCTCTGGACTACACTCTGCAGTGGCAAAATACCCCTCTTCCACCTCTCTTCCATCCTTCTCTTCATTTTACTCCTTGTCCATCATGCTCTTTTTCTGAGACCTTATTTTATTTAAGTATGAGAGAACATGGTGCAGTAGCATTGGCGTCCTATATTTAGATGTGGATAGGCATGCATAGGCATGCAAGGTATGTGTGTATGAGAGAATGCAATGCAAAGCCATGCGTGTGGATGTGTGCTTGTGTCTCTGTGTTAGTTAGTATGCGTCCATGCATGTGGTTTAGCCACCCACTGCTATTGACAGGCGTGTTCCACTCCCATGGGGAAGCGTGTTCACCGGGACCTTCCTCCCAGGTCACTATCTCATGTCACGTACAGCCCTATCTGGTGTCTGTTCCTCCTGAAAAACCAGAGTGGTTCTTCGCACACAAACTGTAACACTTGGTTCCTCGGGGCACAGCGGCTGCAGCAGTAATGGGGCCATCACAAGACTTATCACGTCTGGTTTAGGAGATGACAGGATGAGGATTTGGGATGATCAGGATGGTGTGTGTGGCAGCTGTGAATGAGATTACTCTGGGATCTTGTAAATGTAACCGCATCAACGCCCTTAGAGGTTTATAACAAGGCAACGAGATCTGTCCAGGGGACTGTGCCTCAGCCACGACCAGTAACACTCTGTGAGAAGATTTGCCATACTGAGATGCATCATTCACTACAGCCACTGTCTATGGTTCTGCCTGCTGAATGGGAAGCAGGCGCTTATAGCTTCACCCTCCGTTAGCACGGTGGTTGCTGATGACAGCCTATACTTATCATAGTGTCATTGTGCTTCGGTATAGAAAATACAGAGAAGTGGAGACGGGGGGGGGGTTGCGATGAAGCAGGACACAGAGGTATCAAGAAAATGGAGGCGGCGATTGAGAGAATGCATCACTGTGTGCGACAGGAAGAAAGAGCTAGGAGAGACAGGTGTGTGTGCATGTCATTGCCCCAGCCAGTCAGCCAATTGTGACAGCTAGGCTACCTCTGTTTCTGTCCCTGGGCCTGATTCGATCAAACTAGCAGATGGTATTATAGCACTGAGTGGTGTGGTCTCATTTCATGAAGTCGACAGACAGTTTCTTTGTTTTTCCAGCTTTAAAACCCATTACCGGTCTCTGTTATGGGAAGGACAAACTGAATTAGACAGCCACTGATGAAACGATGTACTGTACAACAAAATCTACTTGCAAATGGTAGCCAGAAAAAAATCCGTTGACTGAAACGGTCTTCATTGCCGTGTCGGATGGGTTTTACTAGTCTGTTTTGTTTCTCATTCTTTGAAGTGCGCTTGTCTTTATTTGGCTTTAACAAATCCCTGGCTCAAATTCACTTTGCTATTGTGCCAATTGCCTTTTTCTTTTTTCAGAACATCTCAGTCTTTATAGGAATTAAAAACAATGGGATAACAAAGTTATATCCTTCCAAACCATGCATTAGACGCGTTTTAAGAAACTCTCTTACGTCTTACTCTTGTGATTGTGTTGGAAGGGTTCATGTGAAGGGGGTGCCTCTTACTAGTCAGCAAGCAAGGTGGAGAGTGTCCACATTGCTTCCAGTATAGAGTCCAGTACCCTTCTGTTGTTCCACCTGTTATGACCCCCATACCACACACACTCACATACAGGATGCAGCCTCTACTTCTGTGTACTTCTCCCTCTACGTTCTCTCTCTCTCCGTCAGAGCACGAGCTCCTCGTTTCCTAGCATTGGTGTAATTAGTTTTATCAGCAGCCGGAGCTCCTGCCTCGCTCATGGGAGGGAGAGTACTGTCATTATATCCCTCATTTCCTTCCCTCCAGTGCACACGCGCACACACACACAGACACACTGTTGCACATTTCCACACAGACATGGGATTGCGCAGGCACACACACATGGATGTACACACACACACACACTGGCACAGAGACATTAGCTCATCCTCTCCCTCAGAGATTCATGTATGACCAGTATTCAGTCATACTAGAGGCCCTACATGTGTCTTGTCAGGACTGGATTGGCTCTGACTCTTCACAAGGTTACAGCACCACTCCTCTCTTCATCACTAGCAGTAGCTATCACTTTAGAATCCTGCTCAGGCCAACACAGCCCCCAGGGTACAGACTGGGTGAGTCACCAGTACAGAGCAGCTGGGTGTGTGTGTGTGGGGGGGGTGTAAAACTGTGTGTCACACTGTGTCTTTCTCTCTCCCCTCTCTCTCGCTCTGTATGTTTATCTCCTGCGTTCTCAACCTGTGTGAGTATTTATTACCGTGTTTTGGAGTGTGAGGTCATGCAGAGTTTAGAGGGACAGCCGGCCAGTGTTAGAAAGAGGCATGGGCCAAACACACACTGCGCTGGTCGTGCTATGGGAGGTGCTGACTGTGTGTGATTGGCAGATTGGGAAGCAGTCAGAGGCCAGCAGTAGACCCACACCAGCATCCCTCAGAACAAAGAAGGGTATCCACCCCCTCATCTGTCACTTTCTGTGTGTGTGTGTGTGTGTGTGTGTGTGTGTGTGTGTGTGCTTATCAGTCTTAAACCCCTCATCTCTGCCAATGGGGGATTTGAATTCAATAGAACAGAAATTGGGGCAGATTTTGCATATATTCAGATTTCTCTCCACAGGAAAAGGAGGTCAGCTAGTACATCACTGGTTCATTGTTAGTTATTTTTGGAACAAATATCTACGGTAAACAGTGGGGCTCCCAATTTTTCACGTTAAAATGCATGTTAAACAAAAGCAGTCAACTTTTTGCACAAGGATGACATTAAACAATTTCCACAGAACATTTGACAAAAAACAATATACTTAAAGAACAGTGCAGATTCAAGGTTTGGTGACAGAATGATGGCACAAACCGTAATTCTGTTACCAAGCTGTGCATCTGCACAGGCCATGTAAATGTGTTTTTGTAACATTTTCAGTTGAAATTGTTAGAAGTCGTCCTTGTGCGTGGAGTTTTATGGTTTAACTTTGTAATCATTGTTTTTAGTTTGAACTGCATTTTAAAGTGAAACATCTGACTCTCAGCCTCATTCTGTTATCGACAAATTGCTCAGTAGTAGAGTTGGGGAAGATCATGGTACAACAGAAAGCATTTTAGGAATCACTAGCACGGTTAAAATTGGCCTGTATGTGACATCACAACTGCCTATACATTTTCTAACCCACTATTATTTACATTAGGAAGCCTAAAATATAACCCATGTCTTTTTTGTTTCCTGCTTGGTGCACATTGTTTCCTGTCCTCTGTGTTTACAGTGGCAGTCCATTTCACTTGTGGCCTGGTAAGAGTGGCGCCATCGCCCCATGGCAGAGACCGAGAGAGACAGCGAGAGAAAGTTAAGATTAATGGGTGTTTACTGAGACCAGCAAAGGCTAAGAGACTGAGCCTGGCCATTTCTCTCCACTAAGATGACTGGGTCATCCACCGTAGAGTGTGGAGACACTGTGGGAGACGATGCAGGCCCCACTCCCCCGTCACATCAGTGTTCTGTATGATGGTCTTGCTTGTGGGAGACAATGCAGTCCCATGCTGAAACTGAGTTGGTTTGACATCAGACAGGGACAGGGTAATAGAGAGTGGAGGTGTAAGGCCTTATGTTTGAAATAATCTGTCTGGGTAGAAGTTGCCTTTATAGACCAACAAGCTATTTTTTCACTCAAACAAACTCATCCAGAAAGATCAATTCCACCAAGACTCATACTACTCCTTCTCACACCTAAAATCCAATTCATGTTCTATCAACCGGAATCCTCTTCCATCCAACCCTAAAAACCCATCTAACTCCACAGAGTGTTTTGGCCATTGTCTCTCAGAGCTCTCTGGCCCGGTTACAGAGTGTTTGGTTGTTGTCTCAGAGCTCTCTGGCCCGGTTACAGAGTGTTTGGTTGTTGTCTCAGAGCTCTCTGGCCCGGTTACAGAGTGTTTGGTTGTTGTCTCAGAGCTCTCTGGCCCGGTTACAGAGTGTTTGGTTGTTGTCTCAGAGCTCTCTGGCCCGGTTACAGAGTGTTTGGTTGTTGTCTCAGAGCTCTCTGGCCCGGTTACAGAGTGTTTGGTTGTTGTCTCAGAGCTCTCTGGCCCGGTTACAGAGTGTTTGGTTGTTGTCTCAGAGCTCTCTGGCCCGGTTACAGAGTGTTTGGTTGTTGTCTCAGAGCTCTCTGGCCCGGTTACAGAGTGTTTGGTTGTTGTCTCAGAGCTCTCTGGCCCGGTTACAGAGTGTTTGGTTGTTGTCTCAGAGCTCTCTGGCCCGGTTACAGAGTGTTTGGTTGTTGTCTCAGAGCTCTCTGGCCCGGTTACAGAGTGTTTGTGTCAGCCATCGACGCTGATGGATCTGTGGCCGGAGTGGTTGTGACAGATGGTGTCTCTGTAGGGACAGGAGGGGGTGTGGTGGCAGTCTGGTCAGGTCCCACTGTCGAGCCTCCAGATGATCACGGTCATGTTGACTGACCTGGACTAGGACACCTGGGTGCAGGGATGGGGGCAGTCAGTCTGGAATGTCATTTCACCTGGCTAGGCTTGTGAATGGATGTATGTGAGGTTAGGGGGGGAAATATGTACAGTATATTGCAGGTATGGGATGAATGGTGTATTCTCCTACATTGCAATGTTCTGCTTTTTGTCTCTGCGTCTGGGAGCATATGGGGGAAATGCACTGTGTACAAAACATTAGGAACGCCTTCCCAATATTGAGTTGCATCCCCTTTTGCCCTCGGAACAGCTTAAATTTGTCGGGGCGTGGACTCTACAAGGTGTCGAAAGCGTTCTACAGTGATGCTGGCCCATGTAGAATCCAATGATTCCTACAGTTGTCAAGTTGGCTGGATGTCCTTTGGGTGGTGGACCATTCTTGATACACACGGGAAACTGTTGAGTGTGATAAACCCAGTAGCATTGCAGTTCTTGACATGCTCAATCCGGTGCGCCTGGCACCTACTACCCATACCCTGTTCAATGGTACTTTTGTCTTGCACAATTCATGTCTTAAGGCTTAAAAATCCTTCTTTAACCTGTCTCCTCCCCTTCATTTACACTGATTTTGAAATGGATTTAACAAGTGACATCAATCAGGGGTCATAGACTGACCAGGTGAATCTAGCTGAAAGCTATCATGGATAGAGCAGTTCCTAATGTTGTGTTCACTCAGTGTATTTTTTAAAATATATGTTTTATTTTACTAGGCAAGTCAGTTAAGAACAAATTCTTATTTTCAATGACGGCCTAGGTTAACTGCCTGTTCAGGGGCAGAACGACAGATTTGTACCTTGTCAGCTCGGGGATTCGAACTTGCAACCTTTCGGTTACTAGTCCAACGCTCTAACCACTAGGCTACCCTGCCCCCATATGTACATGGCAATACATGAATATAGAGGATCTGCATGATATTTCCTTAAAAAAATATTTGTTAGCTCATCCAATGGTTTCCACACCATTATGTTGGCTTTCATGTACCCACTCTGTCAGTGGGTTTTCATAGTGTGGTCTTAATGTTTGTCACGACCATGCTTATAACCATTTGTGACTCTTTAACCCAACTCTCTTCCCTCTGTTTTGCGTCTTCAGGTTTTGAATGAAGAATGCGACCAGAACTGGTACAAGGCAGAGCTGAATGGGAAGGAAGGCTTCATCCCCAAGAACTACATTGAAATGAAGGGACACCCGTAAGTATGAGCCAACCTTCGATACAAGTTGCCCTATCTGAGTCCACATGAAACTGGAGAGCCAAAATGGCAGCGTTCACCGCCCCCAAATGACTTCATGTTTAACCTGGAGCTCAAAATGGGGGTATCAAATGTGAGGTTCTAATGTTGGTTCCAGTACTAGTTTGTCAAATGTCTTTTTTTCCAGAGGGCATTTATTTGTTACATATTGGAAGAAAAGTAACTTCATAGGCAGTTTTACTTTTCTAGTTCCCATGGTTAGAACCATTCAGAAGACACTGGAACCAGATTCTAGCAAACTCCTGTGGCTAGGATAAATGCTCCTCTGGTCTGAAGATAAGGGGGATAAAGTTCTCATGTTGCTGCTGTGGTCTGGAAGCTAGCCTGGAAGCGACCCTGCTTTCTAGATCTGATTTATGGGTTACAGGCCTCTGAGATCCATGTGGTCGCAGGGTTGTCGGTTTGGCAACTCAGAATCCCTCATCATGTGGCGTCGTCAGTCCTGATTCCAGAGTCTGTTTCTGCTGCGTCAGACCTATTAGGTTTTCCCCCACAATCACCCTCTGGCCCAATATAGCCTATGTGGATCTTTCTACATACAGTGCATTAGGAAAGTATTCAGACTCCTTTACTTTTTCCAAATTTTGTTACATTACAGGCGTATTCTAAAGTTTATTAAATCGTTGTTTTTTCACTCAATCTACACACAATACCCCATAATGAAAAAGCAAAAATGTTTTTTTTTAGAAATTTTGGCAAATGAATAGAGAGGAAATAAAATATATCATAAGTATTCAGACCTTTTACTCAGTACTTTGTTGAAACACCTTTGGCAGCGATTACAGCCTCAAGTTTTATTGGGTATGACGCTACAAGCTTGGCACACCTGTATTTGGAGTTTCTTCCATTCTTCTCTGCAGATCCTCTCAAGCTCGGTTAGGTTGGATGGGGAGCGTTGCTGCACACCTGATTGATGGAGTGCTGCAGAGATGGTTGTCCTTCTGGAAGGTTCTCCCATCTCCACAGAGGAATTCTAGAGCTCTATCAGTGACCATCAGAGTCTTGGTCACCTCCCTGACCAAGGCCCTTCTCCCCTGATTGTTCAGTTTGGCCGGGCGGCCAGCTCTATGAAGAGTCTTAGTGGTTCCAAACTTCTTCCATTTAAGAATGATGGAGGCCACTGCGTTGTGGGGATCTTCAATGCTGCAGACATTTTTTGGTACCCTTCCCAAGATCTGTGCCTCGACACAATACGGTCTGCCTTTTCAGGTGTGCCTTTTCAAAATCGTGTCCAATCAATTGAATTTACCACAGGCGGACTCCAATCAAGTTGTAGAAACATCTCAAGGATGATTAATGGAAACAGGATGCACCTGAGCTCAATTTTGAGTCTCACAGCAAAGGGTCTGAATACTTATGTAAATAAGGTTTTTCTGTTAATTTTTTTTATACATTTGCAAAAACAAATCTTTACTGTTTTCGGTTTGTCATTATGGGGTAATGTGTGTAGATTGATGAGGAAAAAATATAATTGAATGAATTTTAGAAAAAGGCTGTAATGTAACAAGGTGAAGTCTGAATACGTTCCGTATGCACTGTAGGCCCCATTGTTTCAATATGGGGCACCGTTTCTAACATGCTATATTTTGTGAAGAATATGACTTCAGCTGAGCAACAGGGCTTTTGTGTAACTGTCAGATAGGAGATGGATTGTACTGTAACTGTCCTACAGAAGCCCTTTCTACATAAACTTAAAGGTCACTAAATGGATCCTATTCTGAGGTAGCCACTAAATAGAGATGGATTGTACTTTATATTCTACAGATGCACACAGTAGCAAAGAGGGGCTCTGTCCTGTATAGTTGTCAGCTGTGTGAGAACGCTTTCCCCACCACCGCCACCTGCTCTCAGGGCTGTGAGGGCTCACACCGCAACCAATCAGATACAGAGAGCCCTATTATAGCAGTCAGGAAGAGACTGTCCATTAGCTTTAAGGATCCTATGACTGATTGGTCAGCTGGGCCTAAATACAAGAGGGAGGGAATCACCTGCTCTATAGAGGAGCAGCTGGTGGAGGAGGAGGGTCCAGGATAGCAGGCAGGCAGATGGTGGGGCTGGATATGAAGAAAAAAACAGTACTCCCTTCACTATTGGGCTGGCCTTGGCCTGGTTACATCCACCATGGTTGCTGTTACCATGCTGGAAAGGATCATGTGAGGAGAAGATGGCCAAGTCACAACAGTTTGGTTCAGCTCTATGGTGTGTAAAGGGCTTTGACTCCCTTATGGAAGCCTGGTAGCCGTGGATGTCAGTGCGACCACATCAAAGAGCAGCACTCCACCACAAAGGAGGAAGGACTGGGATAATAGGAGGATATCCACATTATCTCTCTACACACAGTGTTACTGTTACCTCAGGGTGTTACCTCAGGGAGATCAGAGCACTGTGGATGAGGGGGTTGGAGTTCTGTCATCCCTTAAGCTTGTTTGAGTGTGAACACCAGGCACAAAGAATAGCATTGCTAAATGCTAAAGACTTGTGGGTTGAAACCAATGGCCCAGAGGTCAATGTGTGTGTACACATGTAATGGACTGATGACAGCTACGAGTAGCGGAAGCTATCTTTACCCAGCAGGCAAAATTAGCCAGTGGGTATGTGGCTATCAACTTGTGACACTGTTTGAGGACTCTGCCCTGATGATGATACTGTATGTGAAATCTGGCTGGATTATCATTCCCTCATGAGGAACAGCTGGAGTTGATCAGGTCCTCTGGCTTTGTCATGTTGTCTGAGCTCACAAATGAACAAGCTAAGCGGCTTAGCGCTAGCACTCACCTGTACTGACATGATCTACTGCAGAGGCTGTGGCCATTGGCTAAGTCAAGGGTATGCTATCGCTAAAATAGGCTAAGCTATATGGCTAAATTAAGCTATATAGATAAATCTCAGGGTGTGTATGCTTTCACTGGAGATAGAGGCAAACATTGTGTGTTGCAACACCTTTGTTGGCACATTGTGACATAACACCTTTATCTAGACAGTAAAATTCCACACCTGACGAGTCACAGAAGGAAAGGGAGGTCCCACACACTACACCCATGCGCAAACACACACACAGTGACACACACTGTGTATGGCGTATCCATGGGTGTTGATGACTGACCGCTGGTGTTGGGCACCAGTAAGAGCCAGACAGTCAGAGCCAGAGGAGTAGGTAGCAGGTGCGGTTGGCATGGCAGCACACAGTTGTCATTGTCTCAGCCCAAGGCTCCACCAGCTCTTTTATCAGACCAGGAACCTCCCTGTAATTACAACCTACTAGGACAAATGCAAAAATACAAAATTAAATGGCCCATCCGTGCTCACTTGATTTCATTCTATTTGGCATGCAAAATAGATGCGATATTCTGATTTTAACATCATTGTTTAGTAGTGTTAATGGTCGCTATGCACTTCACTCACTCCTCCCCCACAGACACAACAACCACTACAACTGTCAATAAGTGGTCAGGTTTGAGGTCAAGCTCTGCTTAAGGCCATGTTTCCATGACATTGAGTCGCGCCTATGACCCTACGCTTTGATGTTACTCAAAAGGTCAACGTTAACTAGCTACCCGTCACAACCACACCACAATCAAATTCTGGTAAGTGCCGCTTTTCCTACAAATGAAGGAAAAACCACCCAGCTTGGTAGGGCAGGTTGAAACCATGTCATTTCAACCAGTTTTGCCAGCACTATTTTTCTTCTTAATTTGCAGTAAAACAGCACTTGTCACGGTTAACTTACAACTTGTTTTTATATCATTTTTAATGAGTTTTTTTGTTGTTCTGATTTGTGTCCCAGGTGGTTCTATGGTAAGATCCCCCGGGCGAAGGCAGAGGAGATGCTGAACAAACAAAGGCATGATGGGGCCTTCCTCATCCGAGAGTCGGAGAGCGCACCGGGAGACTTCTCCCTCTCTGTCAAGTATGTCACAAGCACACACTGTTTTATTGAACCTTTATTTCAGTTCAATCATTGTATAACTCATCAACCGATCATATCCCTTTCCCCTTTTTTATTCCTTTCAAATATTCACTTTTCTCCCATATCAGTCCTTTTAACTCTGTGCAAAGTGCTTTCTTTCTTTAAGCACAGCTCCCATCTTGGTTTGCGAGGGTGGCGTCTAGCCAGCTTGACCTGATAAGTGCTGACTGTTCTAAGTCAGTGACTGACCACCCTGTTCCCACTCTAGTCTTTATGTAAAGTCGCTGTGCAGATCTACAGATCCATATCAAGTTAATTGGCTGTGTCATCTCTGACTCACCTGGGGCTAACCAACAGTTATCTGCTACTAAAGCACTTTGGTCTCTGTCAGATAGCTCCGGTGTGGGCGCTGCTGCCTGTTATCAAAGCTTTGCAAGCTGGCACTTTCCCTAGTCCCAGGCTGTGTCTGCAGTAAGTAAGTGTGTGTGTGAGAAATGGAACCTTATTCCCTTTGTCCAGGCCAAAAGTTGTACACTCTATAGAGAATAGGGTGCCATTGTGGACACAGACTCCAGTTCAGCACTTACAGTAGGTGATAGTATATTATTCTTGTCGCTACTGCTACAGTTGCACTGTCCTAGTATCACAGCTGTGTACCAAACAACTGTCCCTGTATAATGCAATCTAATGAAGTATATCTTCTGTGTCAAAATCCCAAACTCATGGTATCACGCGGGGAGAAGGAAACTGGGCCATCTGGGCTTAAATCATTCATGAAAGCGCTGACACAGATGGTTATGAAACGATTGCCCACGTGATGTAGACTTAACAGTGTTTTGACTGCTGTTCTCAGTTGGTTACCACGGTAAATGTCAACAGTCACTTTCTGTTTTATTCTATACTTATCTCCCTATTCTCCTCCTCTTCCTCCTCCACCACAGGTTTGGTCATCACAGATCTGAAACGTTTGGACTGATGGAAGTAGTAGGGCGGTCACCTTGTTTAAACTTAACCAGTCACTTCTAGATCTATGCTACCTCTGCCCAGGTTTGGTAATGACGTGCAGCACTTCAAGGTCCTGCGTGACGGGGCTGGGAAGTACTTCCTGTGGGTGGTCAAGTTCAACTCTCTCAACTCCCTGGTGGACTACCACCGTTCCACCTCTGTGTCCCGCAACCAGCCCATCTTCCTCAGGGACATCGAGCAGGTCCCGCAGGTGAGGGGACACACACACACAGGGGACCTTCATCGATCATATCCATTTTCCCTTTTTCATTACTTTCGAAAAGCCACTTTTCTCCTAAACCACTCCTTTTATCTTATCAGTAACTACAAATGTTCTGTTTATTCTGTCCTTATCTCCCTCTTCTGCTTCTTCATCTTTTTCCTCTTCTACTTCTTCTCATCCTTGTCATCCTCCCCCCAATATACACACACAAATACATGTACGTACACACACACACACACACACACGTACAGTGCCTTCAGAAAGTACTCACACCCCTTGACTTATTCCACAATTTGTTGTTAGAGCCTGAATTTAAAAGTGTATTACATTTATTTTTTTCCTCACTCATCTACACACAATACCCCATCTTGACAAAGCGAAAACATGTTTTTAGAAATGTTTGCAAATGTGTTCAAAATGAAGTTCAGAAATGTCTCGTTTACATGGGTATTGACACCCCTGAGTCAATACTTTGTAGAGGCACTTTTGACAGCGATGACAGCTGGAAGTCTTTTTGGGTAAGTCTCTGAAGAGCTTTTCACACCTGGATTGTGCAACATTTGCCAATTATTGTTTTCAAAATTCTTCAAGATCTTGGTGGTGGTTGGTCATTGCTAGACAACCATTTTCAGGTTTTGTCATAGATTTATGTAGATTTAAGTGAATACTGTAACTTGGCCAATCTTACAATAGGTACCCTTTGCAGGGCATAGGAAAATCTATTCATAAGAAGACAAGGTGACCGCCTGGTCTTTGTGGTTGAATCTGTGTTTGAAATTCACTACTTGACTGAGGGACCTAGTCATTAAACAAAACACTATTATTGCACCCAGAGTGAGTACATGTGACTTGTTAAGCAAATGTTTACTCCTGAACCTATATAGGCTTGCCGTAACAAAGGGGTTGAATACTTATTGACTCGAGACATTTTAGCTTTTCATTTTTTTTTAATGAATTTGTAAAGATTTCCATAAACACAATTCCACTTTTAACATTATGGGGTATTGTGTGGACAAAAAAACCATCTCAATTTAATCTATTTTAAATTGAGGCTGTAACACAACAAAATGTGGAGAAAGTCGAGGGGTGTGAATACTTTCTGATGGTAATGTATGTAAACACAGCACTGCACATCAAACGGAATACCAGGGAAATCCTCATCTCTGACAATCATTTAATGAGATTGCGTCATGTAATCTCATCTAAGCAATCATGCAAAACACAGCTTAGCCGATTACCAGTGAACTACAGTTCACCAAGCAATTTCAGGCAAATAGCTTAATTGACTATGGTCTCAATGTTGGTTATGAGACAATAATAGAAGTAGAAATAGAATAGGTAGTTGGAAAAAAGGGTCATGTTCATTAGGCACCAAACAGAAGAAAACTGACTTTAACAGAGGGTCTACTACACAGACCAAAACTAAACACTTAATTTCCTATTCTGTTGCAAAGCGTTTCAAAACATTCTGTTGCGTGCCCTAATGAACACGATCCATGACTATGTCTTGGCTAACCTGCCCGACTACCCTCATCACGTATTCTAACCCATGTGTTTCTCCTCTCGTCTCTCCAGCATTCAACGTACGTGCAGGCGCTGTTTGACTTTGACCCTCAGGAGGACGGCGAGCTGGGCTTCCGACGCGGCGACTTCATCCAGGTCCTGGACAACTCCGACCCCAACTGGTGGAAAGGGGCTTGCCACGGCCAGACGGGCATGTTCCCGCGCAACTACGTCACGCCAGTCAACCAAAACATGTGATCATGTCACGCCCGTCAACCAAAACATTTGACTGGCTAAATGAATAATGACATGGTCCCCCATTGGCCCATTTACACTCCCTCAGGACTTTGAGGGACACTTCAGAAACACAGACCTAAATGAGGAATGGAAGAATGGGAAGTGGAGCAAAAACCCTGCAAAGACCGAGCGAGAGGCAGATTTCATTACTCAGACTCTACAGTTGACTGTGGATTCTTTGATGCAATGAGGGAGACACACGGAACAGAGATGCATTGCAAAGGAACCTAAGTTGGAGTAAAAAAACAAACAAGGGATCCGGCTACAGCTCGACTCCGGCACCGGCCTCCCTTCCTCCTGTACCTTTGTTTTCTTTCTTTACGCATGACATCACCACTCTGTGTTTCAGTCTTAGACAAAGACAATGAAGATGTCAGAGACCAAAGACTCTTGTCTCGTGTGTTATTCATATCAACCCAGCTTTGGGCTCTCGGAGAAGGACCATGGACTGGAGAGAAATTCTATTGTTATCGATGTGTATGTATATCTATAAATATTTGTAGTTTGAGTTGTTTTAGTGTGGGGGTTTTTCCATTAATTTACTTGGTTTCTTCCCTATTTGTAGGCCTACATATTGTCGTTTTCTAGGATCATATTCATTTGGTACCAAATGGAAGGAAACCGATCCAAACAGAGAGGGAACTACCTGAACGGAATAAGAAACACTAATTTGAGTTTTTCGTAGCAAAACGTTTTGTTACGTTTTTGAAACTGTGTGCACTAATTAATATGACCCAGATCATGCACAGAGTCTCAGATAAGAAGCTAAATGGTTTTTATGTGATCGGGAGTTATTCAATACAGGAAGAATATTTAAGGTGGAAATCTAATTTGGAAAAGGATTTCTACTTAGTTCTGGTATGAAAGCGGAAGCGCGGCTATCAGCTGGAACAAATGGTGTCCTTTTTGACCCGTTTAGACATGTAGGCGCTTTCTGCATTCTTCAATGTAGCCATCTTTCTCAATAAAATCAGAGACCATGATCTAGAGTTTTATGTCCATCCGCAATCAATAGACTTAACTGATGATGGGGCTGATTCAATATGACCTAAATGTAGCTAAATTGGGTTGAACGGGTTCTTTATGGAGATTGCTAGTGGTTGACTGGGTTGAAACGGCAGTATCCTTATCATTAGTTCTATGAAAGGTGTTGAATAGTGTACAGATGAGCGCGCTACACTCACTGATTTCACCCTGCGTTTGTGGAAGTTGGGTAGTGCCTTTTCCATCTGTTTTTTTGTCTCTCCAGGTTGACCAATGAGCGTTTTTTTAAAGCAGTAGATCAGAGATACGGTGACCAATACAATGTCTCCATACTCCACACATGCCGGCCATTGGTTAGGGGATACCTTATGGAAACCCCCGTCTGAATCTCTAAACCCATCTCAGCTCTGCGGTCTCTTCTGTCTCACTTTCAAGTATGAAAATTAGATGAAAGAGAAACATGTTTTGTGCCAGAGGGTGTTATGTAGTGTTTCCCCTGAGAAATGACTAAATGGTTTGATGTAAATGTGCAGTGTGGATCTATGTTTAACAGAAGGACATGCATATGACAAAGTCTTGTTTTGTCTGATTATGGGACGTATCAAAAGGGCTTTTGGATTTCTATGCGATTTTAGATGCGAACACATGATCTGTCGGTTTGGTTGCGTCTAAAGGGGGACATTTTTGACAGCGGGCGAAAAGAAGTCACAGAAAAGGTAGTTTAGCATTTCCTGAAAGAGGGGACAAAAGTGCTTGATCTGGGCAACATCTTCAGTATCTATCCTTCAGTCAGTGTCTGCTTGTGACGGAGGCAGAATGGAATCCTCCATCTTGATAAAAAGATTAAAGGACCAATGATGCTGACAAACTGACTGTAGATCAGGAGGACAAGCACAACGGGTGGGTCAATGACCTCTATTGAGCTTTGGGTCCACAACTCTACTTTGGACCTTTTTGAGAATCTTGAGGAGGACCTCAAATGCAAGGAATTTCATATGATCTCTCCTCCACTCTGCTTGTTATTCCCTATCTACACTCATTGATTTGAAAAACTACTCGAATATGCTTTATGGTTTGTTGAAGTAAAATGGCTGAAATACACAGAGGCAGGTCTGAAGGGATTATGCAGGGAGTGGACCATGCAAGTTTTTTTCAATGGTATTTCTAGCCTGCAATGAACTGCAATGAGCCATTCCAATGAACTGATACTACGATTGACTTGCAGGTATTTGAAAATGCAAGGGCGCGAGAAACCTTGCTTACGTGGTTTGTCTATGAACTGTAGCCTGGCTGTGTGTCACCTTGCTGTTGTTGCAAGCCCCCCTCCCATTCAAAGTTCATTATGTTAAAAAAAAAACACTTAAAAAAAAAAACAGTGTGACGCGTGTGTGTATTTACTTCTTCAGGTGTCTGTATTCTCAGTCAATCATATGACATGTATGACCCTAAAGCTTTCCTGACCATCTGATCTGGAGTATTTCCAAGTCGTGTCACGTGTTCAGGGGAAATTCCTGGACGTAGACCTTATGCGATTGCAAGGGTCAATGTTTCTGCAGGTTTTAGAGTTGAGACTGGTACCCTATTGGTTGCCTCTTAGCCTGGTTGAACCAGATTGAACGCTGCGTTCAGCATTCAGTCTGTTCTACCAGGCTAGTTGACACTACCAGATGGTGGATTTCGCTGCTCTCAATCGGCCTGATAAATAGTCCAAAACGTTGAAGTCTAATTACGCTGTCTATAGGTTCCTGGACAGCCTTGCACTCTCCTGTGGTCAATATTTACACACTCGTCAGCCATTCATGACAGTGTGAAGGCCGCTGGCAAGTGTACCATTCATTAAGCCGAGTTAAATAAGACAACGCTGCACTCAGCACTCACTATTGTTTCACTTCGGTGACAATAGTCTCCAGTCTGCTACCAGTATCCTTCTATGGTTTATTTCCTCGTTCACTCAATTGCAGCCGTCTGACTCGCGTTATTCCAGAGTGGTAATCATACAGTGGTAGACAGCTAAGACGATGTGATTGTTTACATTATGCTGGAAAGTCTTTATGTATGTCTATCTGACATGGTTGCTTTTATGTCATTTCATGATGTGCACGTATTAAAAACATTTATTATTTTTTACATTTCCGTTTTCAAACTGGAGGATGATGTGATGTCCCCTGATGTCTGTCACAGCATTTGATTTCCTTTGAACGTAGATCGACGACAGAATAATAAAACAATCACTATGAAGAAGCTACTGTTGTGACGTTGGTTACTTCTTGCTGTCGTGTATGTTTCAGATTAGAACAATCCACATTTTCTTATGAGGAAGTTTTACGCATAGAAATGAGAGCATTATGGGCCATTCAAAACTGTTTTTTTCAATGTAGATTCTCCATTTGAGAATGCTTTTAAATCCAGGACTAGGCCTCATCTGGGGAAACTGGCCCTGTATCTCTATGGTTACTCCACTATTTCACCACTTGAGCACAACAGTTCCTACAGAGAGCATGGAGGAGCAATGTAGCAGATTGGATGTGGGCTCTTATCATGGGTCATGTTTGGTTACACTCAACACCAAAAACTGTGACACAATGTTTCAAAAGAGAAAGATGCTGATTAACTGGGTGACATAAGTAGTCAGAAAATATGCCCAAGTCCTGATCTAAGATCAGTTTGACCTGTACCCACTAATGGTTACTATTAGAACTAGTCTAAGTTGTCTTATCCTAGATATGTGTTCACAGCCCAGACAGTCTGATATAGGGTCAGTAAAGACTTTTAGATGTGATCAAATGGACAGTGGTTGGGGGGTGGGGGGGGCTGATCCTAGATCAGCACTCAAACGCTGAGAAGCTTTATAAATACGGGCCCATAGGCTCCCTCTACCCAGTAGCGTTGCGTGGATAAAATCACCGGGGGAAGCCAAGCCAGTTAAAAAAAATAAAAAATGGTTCTGTGATAATCGCGTTTGTTCTATAACCTGTTAGGCCTACAGATCAATGTCAAGGCATATGAACTAAGGCTGAGACCGTAAGAAGACATATTGGCAGAATACATTCAACCACACCTGTGACGTCCACAAACAATTTTACATGTAACAAACCGTTACATGACTTACAGCAAGGTAATGTTTCCAACATTTTCAGACTACTAAACAACTATTGATTTAGAACCACAGTTACCGCAATTCACAAGGAAAACAGGAGCTGCCTTCACTATTCCAGAACCATTTCAACATCACCTAATCGCCTCTGCTTAGTCTAATCGAGTGACAACAAGATGCCCAAAACGTTTTAGTCCAATCAACGTAAGCCAAATATGTGGCTGTCCATGGAAGTGATTTGTGTGTGTGTGTGTGTGTGTGTGTGTGTGTGTGTGTGCGTGCAAGTAGAAGAAACATGTTGACTCACCCTACTTCCGCCATCTTCTTAATTGTTGCCTCAACAGTCTATGACACTGGCTTCCCTTGACACTTTATGTTGGTGCACCAGGACCAATTACAGCTGAGCTCACTCAGCCAAATCAGTGTTGAGCTAAACTATTCTTTAAAAAAAAAAATTTTATCAAGGGAGGCCAAATGGTCGTTGGCTTCCCTTGCATTCAATGCTACTGGCGGGAACAATGTCACTCTTTTTGACCAGACAGCATCCTATAGATACGTTTGGATGCTTTCTCCAGTGAGATACATTCCGCCTCTCGCAAATTGAAGGAAATTGATGAAACACGGGGAGACGAAAGTTACATTGTTTTGTATGTTTTTATTCTTGGCGCATTTTTGGCGGAAAGCCTGGCTTCCCTTGGCATCCATGAAAACACGCCCCTACCTCGAGTGTATGTATGTAATAGAGATTGTCTCTCCCTGGTTTGGGAGGGGTTGTCTCACCCATCCTGCTGTCAGTCATACGTATGACCCATCTCCAGATCAAAGTCAGTGTTTCGGGTGGAGGAGCCACTTCTCCCTGACATGAACTTCCTGTCTGAAACGCATGCAAAACCCCTACCGTTGCCTCACACTGGTTTCTTTGTCTGCTCTAATCTAATCTGAGGTTTTGATCTGTGTCTGTCAGACTGTGCTGTTCTTTCACACATTGGCACACCCCCGCTCAGTGTGTTCACATGGAGGATCCGTGGGAAGTTACTCACCTAGACAGGAGGGAAGTGAATGTTAAAGAAGAGGTTAACTGGTCTAACTAACCCAGTGCTCTAGTAGTCAACTATAGTGTAAATGTGACATGCTGTCTATCTATGATGTACATGCATTTGCATCATGGTACCCATACCATACTTGCATAATGGATGACCCAATGGCCCTATCTAGCGTTTTGCTCTTGTGAGGCTTTTGGTACTCTGGCTCTTTCTAGCAAGGCCGGCAGGTGGTCATAGATTATATACTGTGTTATTAGCGCCATCTGCTGGCAATACAACAATTATAGTACAAAAACACCAAACACCAACCACTGCAACAACAGAAAAGATTTAACTGGTAACTAATTAAGTGAAACCTTTTCTAAAAACTGTAAAACGATAATACATTATGAATCTTGTGTTTTTGTGCACCCCCCCCCAAAAAAAAAAAGAACACTACACCCTATCTCGCAAGAGGACACACCGCATGTGCAATGCTCACCAGCATCAATCCTCAGGAAGAAGGGGTGCTGAGGGTGCAGCAGCACCCCCTGAAAAATCTGAATAAAACACCTATATACAGTACCAGTCAAAAGTTTGGGATACATCTCATTCCAGGGTTTTTCTATATTTGGACTATTTTCTACATTGTAGAATAATAGTGAAGACATCAAAACTATGAAATATCACCTATGGAATCATGTAGTAACCAAATAAGTTTTACACAAACATGTTTTGTTTGAGATTCTTCAAAGAAGCCACCCTTTGCCTTGATGACAGCTTTTCACACTCATGTCATTATCTCAAACAGCTTCAAGAGGTAGTCACCTGGAATGCATTTCAATTAACAGGTGTGCCTTATTAAAAGTTAATTTGTGGAATTTCTTTCCTTAATGCATTTGAGCCAATCAGTTGTGTTGTGACAAGTTAGGGGTGGTTATCAGAAAATATCCCTATTTGGTAAAAGACCAAGTCCATATTATGGCAAGAATAGCTCAAATAAGCAAAGAGAAATGACAGTCCATCATTACTTTAAGACATGAAGGTCAGTCAATCTGGAAGATTTCAAGAACTTTGAAAGTTTCTTCAAGTGCAGTCTCAAAAACCATCAAGTGCTATGATGAAACTGGCTCTCATGAGGACCGCCACAGAAAAGGAAGACACAGAGTAACCTCTGTTGATTATATGCTATTAATTGCACATGTCACTTCAAATGTCTTGGAACCGGTAACCCTTTTCACAATCACAGGAGTTGGCCTGTATGGATAGGGCTAAATCGAAATGTTTCTTACCGAAGAAATATGAGAAGCACGGAAGCAATTGAAAGGGAAGTTTAGAGATTATGGGAAAACTATTAGACCAAAGTTGGAAGACACAACAGTTCACCTGACACAGGACTGACTCCAAACATTACACTGTTGCTTTTATGTGCATTGTCACATATTTGTATTTATTATGAATCCCCACTACTCTTCCTGGGGTCCAGCAAAATTAAGGCAGTTTATACCATTTTAAAACATCACAATACTATCACAGATTTCACAACACTCTGTGTGACCTCAGGCCCCTACTCCACCAATACCACATATCTACTGTAACAAATCCATGTGTATGTATAGTGCGCATGTTATCGTGTGTGTGTGTGTGTGTGTGTGTGTGTGTGTGTGTGTGTGTGTGTGTGTGTGTGTGTGTGTGTGTGTGTGTGTGTGTGTGTGTGTGTGTGTGTGTGTGTGTGCATGTGTCTGTGCCAATGTTTGTGTTGCTTCACAGTCCCCGCTGTTCATAAGGTGTTTTTTAAAATCTGTTTTGACTTTAGTTCCCTCCAGGCCTGAGGGCACACACTCTCTAGTAGGCTTAAATTGAAGATGTGGCAAATAGGAGTGGCAATATCGTCTGCTATTATCCTCAGTAATTTTCCATCTAGATTGTCAGACCCTGGTGGCTTGTCATTGGTGATAGACAACAATACTTTTTTTCACCTCTTCCAAGTGGCCCCACCCCTCTCCAAAGTTTTCACAGTTCCTAAGTAATTTCAATACACTTTTATAACTCAAAGAAGTCTTCAACTATAAGGTGCTTTTTTGAGCTCTCCTACCTGTGCCGTTGAGGAACTAGAACAAGCCCACTTGTAGTTGTTGTGTTTGGAACACAGCCCTGCATCCCCACCATCACACAATTGCTGTTGTTTAAGCAATCCAAAAACATACCATTATAAATCGCAATCTGGGTCAGATGGGCATCATTTGAAAGTCTGTTCTATTGCCAACATGACTAGTTAAGTTATGAAATTCGATCTTACAATGTTAGGCTTCCACCTGGTAATTCATAGAAACAGGTCGTGATTTTGGTGCGCATTAAAAAGGAGGCATGCGTGCATTCAGGTGTGTTCTGCTGCCAATTTCCCTCACAATAGACTCCTTCGGCTCATTCTGTTTTCGAGCAACTCGGGGTAGGAAGCCATGTCACCTTGTAACTGTACCTTGGTTTCTCAAATGATTGCCTCGCCTGGTTCACCAACTACTTCTCTGATAGAGTTCAGTGTGTCAAATCGGAGGGTCTGCTGTCTGAACCTCTGGCAGTCTCTATGGGGGTGCCACAGGGTTCAATTCTTGGACCGACTCTCTTCTCTATATACATCAATGAGGTCGCTCTTGCTGCTGGTGAGTCCCTGATCCACCTCTACGCAGACGACACCATTCTGTATACTTCCGGCCCTTCTTTGGACACTGTGTTAACAACCCTCCAGGCAAGCTTCAATGCCATACAACTCTCCTTCCGTGGCCTCCAATTGCTCTTAAATACAAGTAAAACTAAATCCATGCTCTTCAACCGATCGCTACCTGCACCTACCCGCCTGTCCAACATCACTACTCTGGACGGCTCTGACTTAGAATACGTGGACAACTACAAATACTTAGGTGTCTGGTTAGACTGTAAACTCTCCTTCCAGACCCATATCAAACATCTCCAATCCAAAGTTAAATCTAGAATTGGCTTCCTATTTCGCAACAAAGCATCCTTCACTCATGCTGCCAAACATACCCTTGTAAAACTGACCATCCTACCAATCCTCGACTTTGGCGATGTCATTTACAAAATAGCCTCCAATACCCTACTCAACAAATTGGATGCAGTCTATCACAGTGCAATCCGTTTTGTCACCAAAGCCCCATATACTACCCACCATTGCGACCTGTACGCTCTCGTTGGCTGGCCCTCGCTTCATACTCGTCGCCAAACCCACTGGCTCCATGTCATCTACAAGACCCTGCTAGGTAAAGTCCCCCTTATCTCAGCTCGCTGGTCACCATAGCATCTCCCACCTGTAGCACACGCTCCAGCAGGTATATCTCTCTGGTCACCCCCAAAACCAATTCTTTCTTTGGCCGCCTCTCCTTCCAGTTCTCTGCTGCCAGTGACTGGAACGAACTGCAAAAATCTCTGAAACTGGAAACACTTATCTCCCTCACTAGCTTTAAGCACCAACTGTCAGAGCATCTTACAGATTACTGCACCTGTACATAGCCCACCTATAATTTAGCCCAAACAACTACCTCTTTCCCAACTGTATTTAATTTATTTATTTATTTTGCTCCTTTGCACCCCATTATTTTTATGTCTACTTTGCACATTCTTCCATTGCAAAACTACCATTCCAGTGTTTTACTTGCTATATTGTATTTACTCTGCCACCATGGCCTTTTTTGCCTTTACCTCCCTAATCACCTCATTTGCTCACATTGTATATAGACTTGTTTATACTGTATTATTGACTGTATGTTTGTTTTACTCCATGTGTAACTCTGTGTCGTTGTATCTGTCGAACTGCTTTGCTTTATCTTGGCCAGGTCGCAATTGTAAATGAGAACTTGTTCTCAACTTGCCTACCTGGTTAAATAAAGGTGAAAAAAAAAAAATAATAATCAACCATAGTGATCATAAACACTAACTCTGTATATGACGTGAGTTTGATTATTTGGGTCCTAGTGTAAAGGGGGTACTCATCTGCATGTCACTCCCATTCTGAAGCAGAACATAAGACTGTGAATAAAGCCAGCCGCTGTTGAGCCTCAGACATGTCTGTTGCTCATTCACATTCACAAGTGGCAGAAGCGTCGAACATATCCCATTGTTGACACAATCAAGCTACATCCACGGCAGCTGGACTGCTATTAATTCACACAAGTCAGTCACTCATGAAACGAGATAGAATAGCTTTATTAGGCCTTGGACAAAATAAGTATTTCGATTGAAAGCTGAAGAAACCAGAACAACCCTGTGGGTACACATACAGTATACAACATGCAGAAGAAACATAGAAAGCTGAAGAGACTGCTTCCTTTAACCATCAAAGCGCACAAAGTGTCAGTTAAAACGCAACATTTTTTTTATTTCTTTTTTGCCTCCCTCACATCATGAGATGATATCCGGCTAATGTATGAATTACACGTCACGAGCAGGAAGAGTGAGGAAGTGCTCATCAACAAATGTGAGTCAAGGTGCAGGCAAAAAAAAAAAAGACTTAGATATTCCTGGGTAAAAGTATGACTTTTATGTGACTCCTCATTCATGGTTTCTTGGTGAGCATAGGCAACATACCGTATGTAAGAAACAGAACCTCTCCAGAAGGGAACACGCAGTCCTGCCATAGACGATCACCAAACAGAACTCGACACACCTCTGTCTAGAACACCACGTCGCATCAATGTGTTCCCATAATGGCCACTTGCCCCATTACTCAATAGTAGTACGGATGTTTCGAACTCAATCCGAGCTGGTCATCTGAATCTACTACAGCTGACGAAACTCTTGTCAAGTCTTGCTGCTTCTTTTAGGTGGATATTCCTGAATCTTGAGCTGCATCTCATGTCCCACAGGTGCATCTTCACCTCCTTCCACCACGATCCCATCTGGGGAAGCAGCCAGGACGGGGGATGGTGTTGTGCACCACTAAGGCCGGAGTTCTTCACCTTGTAATGTGGGCTAAGGGCTTTGAATGGATCCTGCTCATGCTCTTTACCAAACCCCGTGTGTATGGTTGTGAACAGGATTGGGTTTGTTAGGTTGTCAGCTAACTTTGTGTGCTTCGTTTTCCTCCTGATCACAGCGAAGAAGTTTGAAGCTGTTATCTGTTCCATCCGCTCCTAGTGCCACATCATGGTCATCATACAATGTCACTCAGCTTTGTTGCTTCCTTGGACACTTTAGTTGGCCTGTGCCATGACTGAAGTCTGTCTGTACCCGTGTCCTCAGGAGGGATGTTCTTGTGTGACAGGTTCTGGTTGCAGTGCCCCTCTACACTGCGCATTGCAGCAAGGGGAGAGCCACCCGGGCAACACGAGGCGCTTCTCTTGTTTTCATTGATGACAATACCTCTGCCTTGATAAGCACTACATTACTGGTAGGTAGGCCTGATCACAGACGACGAGACAGCCTATAGGGAGGAGGTCAGAGACCTGGCAGTGTGGTGCCAGGACAACAGCCTCTCTCTCAACGTAAGCAAGACAAAGGAGCTGATCGTGGACTACAAGAAAAGGAGGGCCGAGCAAATCCCCATTCACATCGACGAGGCTGTAGGGGAGTGGATCGAGAGCTTCAAGTTCCTTAGTCTCCACATCGCTAAGGACCTATCATGGTTCAAACACACCAAGACAGTTGTGAAGAGGGCATGACAATGCTTATTCCCCCTCAGGAGGCTGAAAAGATTTGGCATGGGACCTCAGATACTACACTGCTCAAAAAAATAAAGGGAACACTTAAACAACACAATGTAACTCCAAGTCAATCACACTTCTGTGAAATCAAACTGTCCACTTAGGAAGCAACACTGATTGACAATACATTTCACATGCTGTTGTGCAAATGGAATAGACAGGTGGCGACTCGCATCTCTGCATGTCTGGCAGACATATCAGTGTGGATGACGGATCACCACCTCAAGCTGAACCTCGGCAAGACGGAGCTGCTCTTCCTCCCGGGGAAGGACTGCCCGTTCCATGATCTCTCCACCACGGTTGACAACTCCATTGTGTCCTCCTCCCAGAGCGCTAAGAACCTTGGCGTGATCCTGGACAACACCCTGTCGTTCTCAACTAACATCAAGGCGGTGGCCCGTTCCTGTAGGTTCATGCTCTACAACATCCGCAGAGTACGACCCTGCCTCACACAGGAAGCGGCGCAGGTCCTAATCCAGGCACTTGTCATCTCCCGTCTGGATTATTGCAACTCGCTGTTGGCTGGGCTCCCTGCCTGTGCCATTAAACCCCTACAACTCATCCAGAACGCCGTAGCCCATCTGGTGTTCAACCTTCCCAAGTTCTCTCACGTCACCCCGCTCCTCCGCTCTCTCCACTGGCTTCCAGTTGAAGCTCGCATCCGCTACAAGACCATGGTGCTTGCCTACGTAGCTGTGAGGGGAACGGCACCTCAGTACCTCCAGGCTCTGATCAGGCCCTACACCCAAACAAGGGCACTGCGTTCATCCACCTCTGGCCTGCTCGCCTCCCTACCACTGAGGAAGTACAGTTCCCGCTCAGCCCAGTCAAAACTGTTCGCTGCTCTGGCCCCCCAATGGTGGAACAAACTCCCTCACGACGCCAGGACAGCGGAGTCAATCACCACCTTCCGGAGACACCTGAAACCCCACCTCTTTAAGGAATACCTAGGATAGGATAAAGTAATCCTTCTCACCCCCCCTTAATAGATTTAGATGCACTATTGTAAAGTGGCTGTTCCACTGGATGTCATAAGGTGAATGCACCAATTTGTAAGTCGCTCTGGATAAGAGCGTCTGCTAAATTACTTAAATGAAATGAATAAATGAAATTATAGGCAATTAGCAAGACACCCCCAATAAAGGAGTGGTTCTGCAGGTGCTGACCACAGACTACTTCTCAGTTCCTATGCTTCCTGGCTGATGTTTTGGTCACTTTTGAATGCTGGCGGTGCTTTAACTCTAGTGGTAGCATGAGACGGAGTCTACAAACCACACAAGTGAGAAGCACTGCCAGAGCCCTGCAAAATGACCTCCTGCAGGCAACAAATGTGCATGTCTGCTCAAACGGTCAGAAACAGACTCCATGAGGGTGGTATGAGGGCCCGACGTCCACAGGTGGGGGTTGTGCTTACAGCCCAACACCGTGCAGGACGTTTGGCATTTACCAGATAACACCAAGTAACACCACACTCTTCACAGATGAAAGCAGGTTCACACTGAGCACATGTGACAGAGAGTCTGGAGACGCCATGGAGAACGTTCTGCTGGCTGCAACATCCTCCAGCATGACCGGTTTGGCGGTGGGTCAGTCATGGTGTGGGGTGGCATTTCTTTGCGGGGCCGCACAGCCCTCTATGTGCTCGCCAGAGGTAGCCTGACTGCCATTAGGTACCGAGATGAGATCCTCAGACCCCTTGTGAGACCATATGCTGGTGCGGTTGGCCCTGGGTTCCTCCTAATGCAAGACAATGCTATACCTCATGTGGCTGGAGTGTGTCAGCAGTTCCTGCAAGAGGAAGGCATTGATGCTATGGACTGACCTGCCCGTTCCCCAGACCTGAATCCAATTGAGCACATCTGGGACATCATGTCTCGCTCCATCCACCAACGCCACGTTGTACCACAGACTGTACATGAGTTGACGGATGCTTTAGTCCAGGTCTGGGAGGAGATCCCTCAGGAGACCATTCGCCACCTCATCAAGAGCATGCCCAGGCGTTGTAGGGAGGTCATTCAGGCACGTGGAGGCCACACACACTACTGAGCCTCATTTTGACTTGTTTTAAGGACATTACATCAAAGTTGGATCAGCCTGTAGTGTGGCTTTCCACTTTAATTTTGAGTGTGACTCCAAATTCAGACCTCCATGGGTTGATACATTTGATTTCCATTGATAATTTGTGTGATTTTGTAGTCAGCACATTCAACTATGTAAAGACAAAAGTATTTAATAAGAATATTTCATTCATTCAGATCTAGGATGTGTTATTTTAGTGTTGCCTTTATTTTTTGAGCAGTGTATAAAGGTTCTACAGCTGCACCATCGAGAGCATCCTGACAAGTTGCATTTTCCTACTTACTTTTAAAAAGCTGCATTGTTGGTTAAGGGCTACGGGCTCAAAAGTAAGCATTTCACGGTAAGGTCTTCAAATCAAATTTCATTAGTCACATGCGCCGAATACAACAGGTGTAGGTAGACCTTACAGTGAATTGCTTACTTACGAGCTCCTAACCAACAGTGCATTTCCCCAAAAATATGGGTAAGAATAAGAGATAAAAGTAACAAGTCATTAAAGAGCAGCAGTGAAAAATAACAATATATACAGGGGGTTGCTGGTACAGAGTCAATGTGCAGGGGCACCAGTTAGTTGAGATAGTATGTACATGTAGGTAGAGTTATTAGTGACTATGCATAGATGACAACAGGGGGGGGCAATGCAAATAGTCTGGGTAGCCATTTGACTAAATGTTCATGAGTCTTATGGCTTGGGGGTAGAAGCTGTTTGTATTCAGCGCATGTGACAAATACCATTTTATTCTCCTAATCTGCTAGGTTAATTCACATAACCTGCTTCGTTAGTTCTCCTAACCTGTACATTCATTATCCTAATCCGCTACTTTAGTTCTATTAACCTGCTGCATTAATTCGCCGAAACTGCGATGTCCATTTTCCTAACACGCTACGATAATTATCCTAACCTGCTATGTTGGCTAAACAAACCATCTGTACCGACAAATGATCATAACATTGGCTGCCTCCTGGGTTTGAGCCAGGTGCTCCTTTCAAAACGCCAGCTGAATGGGTCCCAAACAAAAGTGACATTATTAAGCACGTGGAGTAATGAGCAGGATTTCGTTTTCACATGCAAAAGTCATTGCTTTCGATAAAAACGTTTTATCTGCCTTACCAATGAAAACTCTTTGAAAATTCAAACATATTGTATGGAAAAGAGATGTATGCATCGTGATGTAGACAACATGACCGATCGCGGCAGATTACTGTTCGATTTGAGATGGCGTTCCTCCCTCGCCGCGTTTTCCCGTTCACGACCGGTGCCCCGTGGTGCATCATAATCGAATACGCCCATTGGTGTATCTGCAGTGAATATGGCGGATGCGGAAGGGGAGTCGCTGGAGTCGTGGCTCAGTGAGTTACATGCTTGGAAATTAAATTATATGTAATTCTTTATGATTCGTTTTAATGTTCAACAATTTGGCCATTCACAACCACATCACCAGTGCCAGCTAGAATGCACATTTTATACAAATGTCAAAAATGGCTATTTTCATTTATTTATCGTGTTTTTGAGTCAATGTTTGGGGCATGAAAGGTTTCTTGCAATGAGCTAACGTTAGCTAGCTATTTTGGCAACAACAGTTCATGTTCATGACCCTTTATTGACTCTTGTTAGGTAGCTAGCTAACTAAGCTTCTATTTTTTGCTAGTTGTCAAGATTTTATGAGTTAGTTTGCTAGCTAGATAGCTTAGCAACTACTGTAACTACTGTAGTTGTTTACAAATGAACCTCCAGCTGGCTACACAACTCTGTGACTAGCTAACTGACTACCTAGCTACCTAATTTCCTGCTAGGGCTGCCGGCATTCGACTAGATCTTGCAGTGCTTGCGTCAAGACGAATGTGCAGTAATGCATGACATGTTTGGCTTTTATCACATTCAGGTGTCAGCCATGAGCAGGTTTTTTTTATAAAGGAGCCTATGAAAACGCAGTCAGGGATATATATTCATGTGATCCTTCCCCCTTGCAGACAAGGCCACCAACCCATCCAACAGGCAGGAAGACTGGGAGTATATTATAGGATTCTGTGACCAAATCAATAAGGAATTGGAAGGGTATGGATGCTTTTTCTGTGCTCTTCAAGTAACGTTACTGCAGTTCCCCTGGATCATATTTCAAAAGCTGAACTCATTTCGGCAGTGTTACGGTAGTAATCTCATTGTAATCCATAGGTTTTTCTGAAGATGTAATGGTTTTTAACTTTTTATTGTTGTCAACTGCAACATCTCAAATTAGGCTAATTTGGAACTGTTGAATCTTTGAATCGTTTGAGATTTGTTCTGATATTATATTATTTTAATTTCAGCCCACAGATTGCTGTGAGATTGTTAGCCCATAAAATCCAGTCCCCACAAGAATGGGAGGCGATACAGGCTTTGATGGTGCGTAACATCCCACTCTTACATTGAGTATTTGTAATTTATCACTAGGCATATAATTCTTGGAGCTCTAACATGGACTACTTAAATCTGCAGGTTTTAGAGGCTTGCATGAAGAACTGCGGGAAAAGGTTTCACAACGAAGTTGGGAAATTTAGGTTTCTAAATGAACTCATCAAAGTGGTGTCACCTAAAGTAAGTAGATAACTGTTTTGTATTGGTCCTTAATCCCATAGTTCTGTATGTCATTTGTTGCTTTGTTAAAATGGAATCCATCCAGCTGAACCCTGTTCCTGTTCCAGTATCTCGGTGACAGAGTGTCGGAGGTGGTGAAGAAGAGAGTGGTAGATATGCTCTTCAGCTGGACGCTCTCTCTACCCGATGAGGCTAAGATCAGTGAAGCTTATCAAATGCTGAAGAAACAAGGTAGTATTTCAACATTTAAAAATGACCCTATTTCAGGTTTTCATTGGTATTTAGCCTATACTGTAAAGTCGCCATGGCACTTTTAACTGTTGCCTTTTTTCAGGTATTGTCACAGTTGACCCCGAGGTTCCTCTGGATAAGACACTGATGCTGTCGCCCCCCTCCTGGCCCAAGAATCCCGTGTTTGAGAACGAGGAGAAGAGCAAGGTGAGCTGTTTCCTTCTTATGATGTTTGATGGAAGATCTTTGTATACGGACGCTATGATTTTACTTTGTGAAGAACGTTTTAATTGTGAAGAATGTTTTAATTGTGTTATTTTTCAAAAATATATGTTTGAATTCTGTCTTTGGGATGCAAATAGCATAGGCTAGATAGCCATAATCTATGTCATGACAATAACAATTACACTATGAATACCCTCCTGACTGTCTCATCCTCTTTCTCATTGGTCCTGGCGTGTTTGCTTTTCAGAGCTTCACGTTGGTCTATGATCAAAATATGTTTTTTCAAGCCCTGGGATATGTCACAGGGCTTGGCTGCTGTGACTGGACCCTACTGTGGGAAACAGACTAGAGTACTAGAGACTGTGACTTATTATTATCCTCTCTCTCTGTAGCGTCTGGCTGAGCTTCTGAAGAGCAAAAAGCCTGAGGATCTACAGGAGGCCAACCGCCTCATCAAAAACATGGTCAAAGAGGTTAGCCTACATGCATCATCATACAGACATGCATTAAGTGATCGAGGCAGTAGTTGTGTAAGCAGAGTTGCTACGCAAGCATCATAATGACGTTGACGACGACCATAATGACGACAAGTGATTGAATCCGGCCCTCTGTCAGTCACTGTCTCCCAGTGGGTTTAAGGCAGGTGTGTGCTGTGTTTCAGGATGAGGTGAGGCTGCAGAGAGCATCGAAGCGCAGCGGCACTCTGGAGGAGGTCAACAACAGTGTCAAACTGCTCAACGAGATGCTCAGCCACTTCAGCAGGGACCAATCAACAGATGGCGACAAGGAGCTTATCAAAGTTGGTCCACATCTTACTTCCCTATCACTATTGTAGACTCTTCCCCCTCCAAAAAATTGATGGACACTTTTTATAGATTAACTTTGTGGAAAATAAAATGAAATCGCTTCCAAGACAATGAAAGTTTGCCTGAAAAATCTGTCTTTTGTTGTTAGTACACTTTGGAAGCATATATGAAATGTGATGTCATCACATAATATTATTATTGGTGTTGCTTTTTCATTTCAGGAGCTTTACGGTGACTGTGACAAGTTGAGGGGGACTGTGTTCAAGCTGGCCACAGAGACGGAGGACAATGATAGCAGCTTAGGTAACCAACCTGCCATCTTATTGGCCGAAATAGTCAAATCCCTCCCATTGGTCATATTGATTGGTTGGATGAGACTTCATTGTGATCTTTGACCTCTCGTGACCCCCAGGTGACATATTGCAGGCCAGCGATGACCTGTCCCGCGTCATCAACTCCTATAAGAGGATTGTGGAGGGACAGACTGTCAATGGAGAGATGGAGACACTTGGACCATCAACTACTACACAATGTAAGAACATGAGGGTTCACAGATCTTATTTTCTACCAGGGATTGTCCACCTTTTCCTTTCTGAGGCCCAGGTCTGGGGATTCTTTACAAAAGTATAAGCACCCCTTCATCTGAGAACACATTGGTGTCGTATTGTATTTACCATCTTGGACTGTTTCACCCTCATCTTGTGAACTTCACAAATCATGATAGCAGCAACAAATAAGTGAAACTCAATCAATCTCTTTCCTTCCCTGGCCAGGTACCAAAGACAGCAACCAGTCTGAGATCCTGATAGACTTGGCTGGTCTGGACCCCCAGAGCCCCTCCCCACCTGAGCATCCTCCTATAGCCCAGCATCCAGACCTCATCCCAGCCGACCTACTGTACGGGTCTGCACCCCTCCAGGATCTTCAGGCCTGCCCTGTCATGGAGGACTCCAGCCCCAGCAAACCCTCTGCCGCACTGTCTCTACTGGACGAAGAGCTCCTCTCTCTAGGTACAGCACAGCACATCCTGTATCAAATCAAATCAAATTTTATTTGTCACATACACATGGTTAGCAGATGTTAAATGCGAGTGTAGCGAAATGCTTGTGCTTCTAGTTCCGACAATGCAGTGATAACCAACAAGTAATCTAACTAACAATTCCAAAACTACTGTCTTATACACAGTGTAAGGGGATAAGGAACATGTACATAAGGATATATGAATGAGTGATGGTACAGAGCAGCATACAGTAGATGGTATCGAGTACAGTATATACATATGAGATGAGTGTGTAGACAAAGTAAACAAAGTGGCATAGTTAAAGTGGCTAGTGATACATGTGTTACATAAGGATGCAGTCGATGATGTAGAGTACAGTGGCGGTAGTTTAGCTCAGTTACCTTAGCTTTCTTGGGAACAGGAACAATGGTGGCCCTCTTGAAGCATGTGGGAACAGCAGACTGGTGTAGGGATTGATTGAATATGTCCGTAAACACACCGGCCAGCTGGTCTGCGCATGCTCTGAGGGCGCGGCTGGGGATGCCGTCTGGGCCTGCAGCCTTGCGAGGGTTAACACGTTTAAATGTCTTACTCACCTCGGCTGCAGTGAAGGAGAGACCGCATGTTTCCGTTGCAGGCCGTGTCAGTGGCACTGTATTGTCCTCAAAGCGGGCAAAAAAGTTATTTAGTCTGCCTGGGAGCAAGACATCCTGGTCTGTGACTGGGCTGGATTTCATCTTGTAGTCCGTGATTGACTGTAGACCCTGCCACATGCCTCTTGTGTCTGAGCCATTGAATTGAGATTCCACTTTGTCTCTGTACTGACGCTTAGCTTGTTTAATAGCCTTGTGGAGGGAATAGCTGCACTGTTTGTATTCAGTCATGTTGCCAGACACCTTGCCCTGATTAAAAGCAGTGGTTCGCGCTTTCAGTTTCACGCGAATGCTGCCATCAATCCACGGTTTCTGGTTAGGGAATGTTTTTATCGTTGCTATGGGAACGACACCTTCGACGCACGTTCTAATGAACTCGCACACCGAATCAGCATATTCGTCAATATTTCCATCTGACGCAATACGAAACATGTCCCAGTCCACGTGATGGAAGCAGTCTTGGAGTGTAGAGTCAGCTTGGTCTGACCAGCGTTGGACAGACCTCAGCGTGGGAGCCTCTTGTTTTAATTTCTGCCTGTAGGCAGGGATCAGCAAAATGGAGTCGTGGTCAGCTTTTCCGAAAGAGGGGCGGGGCAGGGCCTTATATGCGTCGCGGAAGTTAGAGTAACAATGATCCAAGGTTTTACCACCCCTGGTTGCGCAATCGATATGCTGATAAAATTTAGGGAGTCTTGTTTTCAGATTGGCTTTGTTAAAATCCCCAGCTACAATGAATGCAGCCTCCGGATAAATGGTTTCCAGTTTGCAAAGAGTTAAATAAAGTTTGTTCAGAGCCATCGATGTGTCTGCTTGGGGGGGATATATACGGCTGTGATTATAATCGAAGAGAATTCTCTTGGAAGATAATGCGGTCTACATTTGATTGTGAGGAATTCTAAATCCGGTGAACAGAAGGATTTCAGTTCCTGTATGTTTCCTTCATCACACCATGTCCCGTTAGTCATGAGGCATACGCCCCCGCCACTCTTCTTACCAGAGAGATGTTTGTTTCTGTCCGCGCGATGCGTTGAGAAACCCGTTGGCTGCACCGCCCTGGATAGCGTCTTTCCAGTAAGCCATGTTTCCGTAAAGCAGAGAACGTTGCAGTCTCTGATGTCCCTCTGGAATGCCACCCTTGCTCGGATTTCATCAACCTTGTTGTCGAGAGACTGGACATTGGCAAGAAGAATGCTGGGAAGTGGTGCGCGATGTGCCCTTTTTCGGAGTCTGACCAGAACACCGCCGCGTTTCCCTCTTTTTCGGAGTCGTTTCCTTGGGTCGCTGCATGCGATCCATTCCGTTGTCCTGTTTGTAAGGCAGAACACAGGATCTGCGTCGCGGAAAACATATTCTTGGTCGTACTGATGGTGAGTTGACGCTGCTCTTATATTCAGTAGTTCTTCTCGACTGTATGTAATGAAACCTAAGATGACCTGGGGTACTAATGTAAGAAATAACATGTAAAAAAACAAAAAACGGCATAGTTTCCTAGGAACGCGAAGCGAGGCGGCCATCTCAGTCGGCGCCGGAAGTATCAGCACCTTTATGTCTTGGATCTGTTAAGAAAGCATTAGTCTTCTGTGTGTCTTTGTGATTCATGTTTTTGACATTGAATTCACATAGTAGACTCACCTAATGCCCACATATATTGCCAAAGTCTCTCCTTCTTCTGGGAAATGTGGGTTTTCTTGATAGAACAGGAGAATAAATTGACTGATATATGGACTGTTTGTTTGTTTCAGGACTTAATGACCCAGTTCATGCAAAAGATGACTTGAATAATCTGTGGATGACATTTTTGCAGGTAAATGGCCATTTTCAAGTGTCCTAACCAGTCAATACTTTCAGAAGCATTTATCTGGTAGAAATATTTATCCTTCCTTGAAATATTGATCTCAACAATATTAGCATGACACACAATGTTTAATGTGATGTTAAACCCTTTCTCTTCCAGGCTCCCGACCCAGTTTTGGACCTGTTTGGCAGCGCCCTCCCAGCTCCTGTATTCTCTGCAGCTACTACGACAGCCGCCAGTTTGGACCAGTTAGGAACTTCTACAACAGAGCCTGTTTCTAAGACAGTCGCCCCTGTCAGTTACCCACAATCCTCAGTGGCGGCCTCCTTATCCTACCCAAGTGCTGCTGCCCAGGCAGTCTCCGCCTCCCTGAACCACAGTCTGCAGGACCTGGCCATGTTGGATCTGGGCAGCCCCAAGAGGTGCTCATCTCCACTACCAATCATACTTTATGTTCCTGTGAAGGCTAGATGCTAGATGGCATGTAGCACACCATGTAATTGTGAGGCTTGAAAGTGGATACTGAAGTAACATTTAAATGCCACCAACTACACTGCTCAAAAAAATAAAGGGAACACTAAAATAACACATCCTAGATCTGAATGAATGAAATATTCTTATTAAATATTTTTTTCTTTACATAGTTGAATGTGCTGACTACAAAATCACACAAAATTATCAATGGAAATCAAATTTATCAACCCATTGAGGTCTGGATTTGGAGTCACACTCAAAATTGAAGTGGAAAACCACACTACAGGCTGATCCAACTTTGATGTAATGTCCTTAATTAAAACAAGTCAAAATGTGGCTCAGTAGTGTGTGTGGCCTCCACGTGCCTGTATGACCTCCCTCCAATGCCTGGGCATGCTGCTGATGAGGTGGCGGATGGTCTCCTGAGGGATCTCCTCCCAGACCTGGACTAAAGCATCCGCCAACTCCTGGACAGTCTGGTGGATGGAGCGAGACATGATGTCCCAGATGTGCTCAATTGGATTCAGGTCTGGGGAACGGGCGAGCCAGCCCATAGCATACCTTCCTCTTGCAGGAACTGCTGACACACTCCAGCCACATGAGGTCTAGCATTGTCTTGCATTAGGAGGAACCCAGGGCCAACCGCACCAGCATATGGTCTCACAAGGGATCTGAGGATCTCATCTCGGTACCTAATGGCAGTCAGGCTATCTCTGGCGAGCACATGGAGGGCTGTGTGGCCCCCCCAAAGAAATGCCACCCCACACCATGACTGACCCACCGCCAAATCTGTCATGCTGGAGGATGTTGCAGGCAGCAGAACGTTCTCCACGGCGTCACATGCACATTTGTGGCCTGCTGGAGGTCATTTTGCAGGGCTCTGGCAGTGCTCCTCCTGCTCCTCCTTGCACAAAGGCGGAGGTAGCGGTCCTGCTGCTGGGTTGTTGCCCTCCTATGGCCTCCATGTCTCCTGATGTACTGGCCTGTCTCCTGGTAGCGCCTCCATGCTCTGGACACTACGCTGACAGACACAGCAAACCTTCTTGCCACAGCTCGCATTGATGTGCCATCCTGGATGAGCTGCACTACCTGAGCCACTTGTGTGGGTTGTAGACTCCGTCGCATGCTACCACTAGAGTGAAAGCACCGCCAGCATTCAAAAGTGACCAAAACATCAGCCAGGAAGCATAGGAACTGAGAAGTGGTCTGTGGTCACCACCTGCAGAACCACTCCTTTATTGGGGGTGTCTTGCTAATTGCCTATAATTTCCACCTGTTGTCTATTCCATTTGCACAACAGCATGTGAAATGTATTGTCAATCAGTGTTACTTCCTAAGTGGACAGTTTGATTTCACAGAAGTGTGATTGACTTGGAGTTACATTGTGTTTAAGTGTTCCCTTTATTTTTTTCAGCCGTGTATTATAACCAATTGGTGTTATTGCTTGATCTATTATTTTGAGTGTATGCAGTAGGGATGGGCGGTAGAGTACAGTTTTAATGTACATCCATCTGTCATCATCTACTATAGCATGTCTGGTGTGATCAACACCAGCGACCTGTTTGGTATGGGTGAGGCTATGGGTGCCACTGCCTCCCCGAGAATTGGGATCCCCGCCTCCAGATCCAGCCCTCTTCCTCTGGGTATCCTACCTGCTGCTGCTGCTGCAGCCCCTACCTTGTCCCCTAAGACCCAGGCTGATGACAGCCCCCTTCTCCGCTCCCTGTCCCCCATCCTGATTCTCCCGCTGGGGCAGGCCAGCCCAGCCAAGTTCCCTGAGATCTCCCTAAGTAATGTCCACGTGCCCCTGGAAGTCATCAAGCCAAGTGAGTCCCAGGAAGACCTTAGCCTGCCTTCAGGGGTTTCTGGGTATTGTAGTTTGGTCAACATAGATGGCTCAGTACAGTGGCTGGAAGTGCAGATACTGAGTGTTTTCTTCCTCTCTCTGTCATTCTGTGATGTGTAAGGCAAGCTGTGTCCTGTGACGGCCTATGATAAAGACGGGGTCCGCGTTCTCCTGCACTTTGCCACCGACTGTCCGCCGGGCCGGCCGGACGTGCTGGTGATGGTGGTGTCCATGCTGAACACGGCACCTCTTCCCGTCAGGAACATAGTTCTACAGGCTGCTGTACCCAAAGTAAGGCTGGCTTGGACAGTGGACACTCGCACTGTTACAACCTATTCAATTACACTGGTCTGTACTTACACTTTAGTACAGGGATAATCAACTAGATTCAGCCGTGGGCTAATTATTTTTCTTGAGTGGATGGTTGGAGCCAGAACATAATTACAGATCAATTGTAGACTGCAAGAAGATATCAGAATTTAAAACCTTGCTTACATTTTTATATGACCACACATACAGTGCCTTGCGAAAGTATTCGGCCCCCTTGAACTTTGCGACCTTTTGGCACATTTCAGGTTTCAAACATAAAGATATAAAACTGTATTTTTTGTGAAGAATCAACAACAAGTGGGACACAATCATGAAGTGGAACGACATTTATTGGATATTTCAAACTTTTTTAACAAATCAAAAACTGAAAAATTGGGCGTTCAAAATTATTCAGCCCCTTTACTTTCAGTGCAGCAAACTCTCTCCAGAAGTTCAGTAAGGATCTCTGAATGATCCAATGTTGACCTAAATGACTAATGATGATAAATACAATCCACCTGTGCGTAATCAAGTCTCTGTATAAATGCACCTGCACTGTGATAGTCTCAGAGGTCCGTTAAAAGTGCAGAGAGCATCATGAAGAACAAGGAACACACCAGGCAGGTCCGAGATACTGTTGTGAAGAGGTTTAAAGCCGGATTTGGATACAAAAAGATTTCCCAAGCTTTAAACATCCCAAGGAGCACTGTGCAAGCGATAATATTGAAATGGAAGTAGTATCAGACCACTGCAAATCTACCAAGACCTGGCCGTCCCTCTAAACTTTCAGCTCATACAAGGAAAAGACTGATCAGAGATGCAGCCAAGAGGCCCATGATCACTCTGGATGAACTGCAGAGATCTACAGCTGAGGTGGGAGACACTGTCCATAGGACAATAATCAGTCGTATATTGCACAAATCTGGCCTTTATGGAAGAGTGGCAAGAAGAAAGCCATTTCTTAAAGATATCCATAAAAAGTGTCGTTTAAAGTTTGCCACAAGCCACCTGGGAGACACACCAAACATGTGGAAGAAGGTGCCCTGGTCAGATGAAACCAAAATTGAACTTTTTGGCAACAATGCAAAACGTTATGTTTGGCGTAAAAGCAACACAGCTCATCACCCTGAACACACCATCCCCACTGTCAAACATGGTGGTGGCAGCATCATGGTTTGGGCCTGCTTTTCTTCAGCAGGGACAGGGAAGATGGTTAAAATTGATGGGAAGATGGATGAAGCCAAATACAGGACCATTCTGGAAGAACCTGATGGAGTCTGCAAAAGACCTGAGACTGGGACAGAGATTTGTCTTCCAACAAGACAATGATGCAAAATCTACAATGGAATGGTTAAAAATAAACATATCCAGGTGCTAGAATGGCCAAGTCAAAGTCCAGACCTGAATCCAATCGAGAATCTGTGGAAAGAACTGAAAACTGCTGTTCACAAATGCTCTCCATCCAACCTCACTGAGCTCGAGCTGTTTTGCAAGGAGGAATGGGAAAAAAATGTCAGTCTCTCGATGTGCAAAACTGATAGAGACATACCCCAAGCGACTTACAGCTGTAATCGCAGCAAAAGGTGGCGCTACAAAGTATTAACTTAAGGGGGCTGAATAATTTTGCACGTCCAATTTTTCAGTTATTTATTTGTTAAAGTTTAAAATATCCAATAAATGTCGTTCCACTTCATGATTGTGTCCCACTTGTTGTTGATTCTTCACAAAAAAATACAGTTTTATATCTTTATGTTAGAAGCCTGAAATGTGGCAAAAGGTCGCAAAGTTTAAGGGGGCCAAATACTTTCGCAAGGCACTGTATGTGTGGGAATACTTAGCAACAGATCCCCAACATTAAAATCACTTGGAGCTGATTTCCTGGTGTTTTGACATTATTTTATGTCCAACAATGGAGAGAAAAAAGTTTGCTCAGAACCTGGGGGGCCAATTAAAACCAACGCTGCCAGTTGGGGAACCCTGCTGTAGTTGGGGAAAAGAACTCATGAGCATCATTATTTTAGCATACTTGAATCCTCGCTCTCCTGACAAGTCAGATGTTCAGTGAGGTACTGCTTTAGACAGGCAGTGAAGTTCTCAAACTATAATATTTGTGAGTAAATAAATATATATAAATCAAAGCCTGTCTTCAAACTGCCACTGATAACCCCCCCCAACACCACCTCCCTGTTTATTCCTTCCCCCTTGCCAGTCGATGAAGGTGAGACTACAACCGCCCTCGGGAACTGACCTGGCGCCCTTTAACCCCATCTTTCCCCCCGCCGCCATCACTCAAGTCATGCTTCTGGCCAACCCACTGATGGTGAGAGTCCTCCTAGTGTAGTCAATGAGTTATTCATCTGATATTTGCATGAGTTGAAAATGTGGTTATTATAATGTAATAATATATTCCACTTAGTAGATGTTATGGTACAGTGAGTGCATACATTTTGTCTGTGTGATCCCTGCTAAGATTCAGGATCCATTAATCCATCCTTTACGTGATACTTGGTCTTTATGATTCCTGACATAACCTACCCATGTCTCATATCTCCTGGATCATTTGTGTGCTCTAGTTTGAAATAGAAAGGATGCTACAATGCTAACCTGCAGGCTAAGCTGGCATGCTAACTCTGTGTGTGTGTGTGTGTCTCTCTCGCAGGAGAAGGTCCGGATGAGATACAAGCTGACGTTCACACTGGGAGAGCAGCAGTGCACAGAGACTGGGGAGGTGGACCAGTTCCCCCCAGCGGAGATATGGGGGGCTCTATAGCCCCCCTAACCGCAAAATGGTGCCAAGGACAATACAGTAACACATGGTGGGGACAGCTTGAGCTTGAGTCAGTTGACACTACAAAGACTATTTGGGGGAGAATCAATGTATTTGTGAATGTTTCATATACTAGTAAGTTATTAAGCGCTATTATCATTGTGCCATTTGTTACATTGTTCTTCTGTTAGGTGTCATTTTAAAACAAAATTTGACTTCAAGCCCAATCTTCTCTGAATGGAATTGTTACAGAATTGTTGCACTTTAGAAATGCCGTACAGACTTACAATGTTTGGTTTTAGAGCAGTCATATACACTTGGAAATGTAACGTTGAACAGTCAATAAGAGCCAGCCTAGCATGTGATAAGAGTGGAAGTTATCACATGATATATATCGGGCAGTTACACAAGACTCTTACAATGAACTACCAGTAATTGGACAGGGACAAGCTCCCGATTTGTCACAGTTAATGGGAAAGAAGCCCTGGACTAGTAGCATACATGTATCTCTTTTCCACCTGCCCCCTCACTTTATTCCAATACAATACCTCAGTAGAAAATGATGGTGCAGATAACTGACAGTACAGATAGCTAAATGCTGAACACTTGCATACTGTTGTTGAGAAGAACTTTGTGAATATATTCAATTGAATTATTTTGTATATTTGGGAGCAGAGCGCTATTTATCTGGTCAGGTGGGATTTTTCTATTTCTACCGATATATTTCTATTAGTGCTATTTTGACATGTTTCAGTTATGGGAGGTGGTGGCCTGCCAAGGTGTGTGACTGTGAATCCTTAAGTATTTATTTATTTTTAGGTGCTTGTTATGAAGTTATTGGTTTCCAGAGATGTTGTTAGCGATGCAAGCTCTGTCTACTGTTTTGAGATCAGTTTACAGCTGAATTCTTCCTTGCATACTTAACTCTTCCCTGCATACTTGACTGTGAATGGCTTGGTAGCAATTTAATATTAGTTTGTAGAAACCTGGGGCTTATCCAGGAGGGTGAAATACCACAGCACTTTCAGATAGACCTGTATTGAGTAGAACGAAGGAGTTTGAATAGGGAAGTTTGTCAGACGTTACATTTCTACCTGCGACGTTGTAAACCTTGTATCCCCATTCAAACAGCCCATGGGTGAAGGTGCTTTGCCTGCAGTGGTACAATATGACATGAATCAGTCACTCAAAATAGGGTTTATGGGTGTCCCTTGCAATGTACTAGTATGTAACAAGTGTCTGACTATCTATGTCTGTATTCAGTCTGTCTGCGTTCTGAAGCCATTTTCTGTTATCAGTACCAATGTTACAATGGGAGGACTCTTCCAAACTTCAATATAAATTGTTGCTGTATTTATCGTCCATTTCAGAGACTGGCAAATTAATTAATGTGCATTAATGTGTGGTTCTTTAATGAGATTGAACAGAAGTATGTACTGTAAATGTATTTTCAAACAGCTGTTTCATCGCATGAAAAATTAAAGTCTTAATTTTAAAGAATTGCCACATTCTGTATGTGGTATGTTCATATGCCTGCCATGGCTGCCCTAACCTACTTGCGCCCATACAGTCTGATTACCTGCGATGAAACACCTTTAACTAATCAACCCTCTTAGAAAATGTAATTTTACTTTGTATTTTTAAGTTTAGTTTCACACCAACAAGCAACACTGGGCGCACACACTGTAGGTGCTCAGAAATGTAACACTGCACACACACTGAGTGCTCAGAAATGTATCGTCATGGAAAAAGCGCAGTACAGACTGCTCTCCAAACTGGCGCGGATGGAAGTGGCGCTCCTGCCGAAGCGTCGTGGAGAAGGCGCAAAGTCGCTGAAGTGTAGCAGCCATGGCAGACGAAAAACCCAAGGTGAGCAATGATACGTATTTTATTCGCAATATTTACAGTGAAGTTGTATTCTCGTTATGTTGGTCTGTATGATATTCTGAAAAAGTTTTGAGGTTTAGGGCAGCTAATTTACTAAACCGGTTGATTTACTAGAAAATATTTCAGAATCAGTCTGGACAGCTAGGCTAACTGCTAGCATGTAGGTAGCTAGCGAATAATGTCAGTAGTAATGTGCCTTATGGGATTTAGTCACTGTCAGTCAACATAAGCAGTTTAATTTTCTAATTGAAATGTAATATTCATATTGTTCATGTGTTTTCTTGTCATGATGCAACCTAGATGACTAGCTAGCTAACATCGAGGGCCCGTGCCCGAATAACAGTATGGCAGCTAGCTAGCTACATACAGTAGTTAGCATGCTAACATGATCAATTAGCTTGTTGTAAACATTGCATTGTTAGGAATTGGAGTATTCCTTGCAGACCATTGCACTTCGCAATAATGTCTCTATCCAATATCATCCGTGATTTGAAAGTTAGTTTTGATGTGAATGATAGTTTAGCTACTAGAGAATGTTCCAAATATTCACTCCCTTCTCTAATCATTGGAATCTGTTTTATTTGTTTTTAGGAAGGAGTAAAGACGGAGAACAATGACCACATCAACTTGAAGGTGGCAGGACAAGACGGCTCAGTGGTGCAGTTCAAGATCAAAAGGCACACACCCCTCAGCAAACTCATGAAGGCATATTGCGAAAGACAGGTAAAGGCAACATCAACATCCATTGACTGACAAACATGCATGTGTAGCACATGGGGATGTGTGAAACTTACTTCTCAGCCTGAAGTGTCCCCACTTGCGCTAGCGAATAGCTAGCTTTTCGCGTGGTGGTGACTGGTAATACACTTCAGGTGGGCGGTCACGTGTGCTACAAGGCAGAGGTCCCGAGTTCATGCAAGGTATGAGCCTAATCGGGGAAGTTGTACTCACTAAGCAAGCAACATGACATGCGCCCAGACTGAGTGCTTTATTACAATGCACAAGTTCCCTTGATTGAAATATTGTGTATTTTATAGTATTTTAAGTTAATATTTAAGTGTCTTGTGATGCTTTTCCACAGGGCCTGACGATTAGGCAAATCCGGTTCCGGTTCGATGGGCAACCAATCAACGAGACAGACACACCAGCACAAGTAAGTTGGTGGATAAGGTTTGTTATTGTTCCTCATATCATATGGTTGAGTTGACTGTTCATTGGCAAACGTTTTTATCCTTTGCCGGGGGCTGCCTCAAGGACAACATAGTTCCCTGGAGGCAGAGGTTCAATCCCTGTTCCTCCACTTACTTTCTCTCCTGTAATCCTCATCTTTATATTTATTTCACCGTTATTTAACCAGGTAGGCTAGTTGAGAACAAGTTCTCATTTGCAACTGCGACCTGGCCAAGATAAAGCATAGCAATTCGACACATACAACAACACAGAGTTACACATGGAATAAACAAAATATACAGTCAATCTTTAACATTCTGATCTGAACCTGTCAATAAAACTTCAAAATACCACCCAAAAATATTTAAACATGTTTTATCCTGCCCATTGAAGCTGGTTTACTCTGGTAGAAAAATGTTTATAAATTGCTATGATACTATAACTGATCTTGACTATGACTTTTGTTTTTTCAGTTGGAAATGGAAGATGAAGACACAATCGATGTGTTCCAGCAGCAAACGGGAGGTTTTCTTCACTAGGGTCCAATGTTCCCCACCAACACCCCTACCTCCCCTAATAATGTATTTTCTGTAACTCCGCTTTTGAATTTCAAATCGACCTCTAACTCCTATCCCTGGCACTTCATGCAGATCTGAAAATATTGGACCAATATGGTAATATCTGACTTTGTGTTTATCGCCATGTTGGATACTTCCAATCCTTTCAGTTCTACGGGAGTAGGAGTTTTGTCAATTTGGGATTCAGCATACCTAGTTCTACAAGTGTCAATACCATTCACTCTGATATTCACAAAATGCACATAACATACTGTTGTATATTATATCATCCTTGCATTTATTCTGTACATAAACAACTGAGTGAGGATACCTATTGTCAGATCCTGTTTCATGTGCTGAACTAATCCAGCAATCAAATCCTACAATTCTGGACAATGTCTTTTGGAAGGTGTGTGTAAGTTCTTTACATCTGTTTTGACGATTGCTGGTCAGAGTTTTCTGTTTTGTTTTCAGAGATGGATTCTTCTTTTTTTATATATACTTATGTTGTAGAAGTTGTTTGTGATGCAACTTGTATTGATGTTCTCCAATAAGCATTTAAATTGACTCATCTGTTATTGTTGAAATAAATGTCATCTTTTTTTATATTTGTCTCGGTCATAGATATATATACAGTGCCTTCGGAAAGTTCAAACCCCGAAACTTTTTCCACATTGTTAGGTTACAGCCTTATTTCTAAAAAGGTATAAAATCTACACACAACCCATACTGACAAAGAAAAAATTTAACATTTTTCCAAAAAATAAATAAATTTTTAAACAGATTATTTACATAAGTATTCAGACCCTTTACTCTGTACTTTGTTGAAGAACCTTTGGCAGCAATTACAGCCTCGAGTCTTCTTGGGTATGATGCTATTTGGGGAGTTTCTCCCATTAGCTTTATAACCTAAGCTCTGTCAGGTAGGATGGGGAGCGTTGCTGCACAGCTATTTTCAGGTCTCCAGAGATGTTCAAGTCTGGGCTTTGGCTGAGCCACTCAAGGACATTCAGAGACTTGTCCTGAAGCCACTTCTGCGTTGTCTTGGCTCTGTACTTAGGGTTTTCCTGTTGGAAGGTGAACCTTTGCCCCAGTCTGCGGTCCTGAGCAGGTTCTCTCTGCACTTTGCTCCGTTCATCTTTGCCTCAATCCTGACTAGTCTCCCAGTCCCTGCCTCTGAAAAACCATCACCACAGCATGATGCTGCCACCACCATGCTTCCCTGTAGGGATAGTGCCAGGTTTCCTCCAGGCATGACGCATGCATTTAGGCTAAAGAGTTCAATCTTCGTTTCATCTGACCAGATAGTCATTTTTCTCATGGTCAGAGTCTTCAGGTGCTTTTGGCAAACTCCAAGCCGGCTGTCATGTGCCTTTTACTGAGGAGTGGCTTCCGTCTGGCCACTACCATAAAGGCCTGATTGGTGGAGTGCTGCAGAGAAGGTTGTCCTGGAATGTTCTCCCATCTCCACAGAGGTACTCTAGAGCTCTGTCAGAGTGACCATTAGGTTCTTGGTCACATTTTACATACATTACATTTAAGTAATTTAGCAGACGCTCTTATCCAGAGCGACTTACAATTTGGTGCATTCACCTTATGACATCCAGTGGAACAGCCACTTTACAATAGTGCATCTAAATCTATTAAGGGGGGGTGAGAAGGATTACTTTATCCTATAATAATAATAATAATATATGCCATTTAGCAGACGCTTTTATCCAAAGCGACTTACAGTCATGTGTGCATACATTCTACGTATGGGTGGTCCCGGGAATCGAACCCACTACCCTGGCGTTACAAGCGCCATGCTCTACCAACTGAGCTAACTATCCTAGGTATTCCTTAAAGAGGTGGGGTTTCAGGTGTCTCCGGAATGTGGTGATTGACTCCGCTGTCCTGACGTCGTGAGGGAGTTTGTTCCACCATTGGGGGGCCAGAGCAGCGAACAGTTTTGACTGGGCTGAGCGGGAACTGTACTTCCTCAGTGGTAGGGAGGTGAGCAGGCCAGAGGTGGATGAACGCAGTGCCCTTGTTTGGGTGTAGGGCCTGATCAGAGCCTGGAGGTACTGAGGTGCCGTTCCCCTCACAGCTCCGTAGGCAAGCACCGTGGTCTTGTAGCGGATGCGAGCTTCAACTGGAAGCCAGTGGAGAGAGCGGAGGAGCGGGGTGACGTGAGATAACTTGGGAAGGTTGAACACCAGACGGGCTGCGGCGTTCTGGATGAGTTGTAGGGGTTTAATGGCACAGGCAGGGAGCCCAGCCAACAGCGAGTTGCAGTAATCCAGACGGGAGATGACAAGTGCCTGGATTAGGACCTGCGCCGCTTCCTGTGTGAGGCAGGGTCGTACTCTGCGGATGTTGGAGAGCATGAACCTACAGGAACGGGCCACCGCCTTGATGTTAGTTGAGAACGACAGGGTGTTGTCCAGGATCACGCCAAGGTTCTTAGCGCTCTGGGAGGAGGACACAATGGAGTTGTCAACCGTGATGGCGAGATCATGGAACGGGCAGTCCTTCCCCGGGAGGAAGAGCAGCTCCGTCTTGCCGAGGTTCAGCTTGAGGTGGTGATCCGTCATCCACACTGATATGTCTGCCAGACATGCAGAGATGCGATTCGCCACCTGGTCATCAGAAGGGGGAAAGGAGAAGATTAATTGTGTGTCGTCTGCATAGCAATGATAGGAGAGACCATGTGAGGTTATGACAGCCAAGTGACTTGGTGTATAGCGAGAATAGGAGAGGGCCTAGAACAGAGCCCTGGGGGACACCAGTGGTGAGAACGCGTGGTGAGGAGACAGATTCTCTCCACGCCACCTGGTAGGAGCGACCTGTCAGGTAGGACGCAATCCAAGCGTGGGCCGCGCCGGAGATGCCCAACTCGGAGAGGGTGGAGAGGAGGATCTGATGGTTCACAGTATCGAAGGCAGCCGATAGGTCTAGAAGGATGAGAGCAGAGGTGAGAGAGTTAGCTTTAGCGGTGCGGAGCGCCTCCGTGATACAGAGAAGAGCAGTCTCAGTTGAATGACTAGTCTTGAAACCTGACTGATTTGGATCAAGAAGGTCATTCTGAGAGAGATAGCGGGAGAGCTGGCCAAGGACAGCACGTTCAAGAGTTTTGGAGAGAAAAGAAAGAAGGGATACTGGTCTGTAGTTGTTGACATCGGAGGGATCGAGTGTAGGTTTTTTCAGAAGGGGTGCAACTCTCGCTCTCTTGAAGACGGAAGGGACGTAGCCAGCGGTCAGGGATGAGTTGATGAGCGAGGTGAGGTAAGGGAGAAGGTCTCCGGAAATGGTCTGGAGAAGAGAGGAGGGGATAGGGTCAAGCGGGCAGGTTGATGCGCGGCCGGCCATCACAAGACGCGAGATTTCATCTGGAGAGAGAGGGGAGAAAGAGGTCAGAGCACAGGGTAGGGCAGTGTGAGCAGAACCAGCGGTGTCGTTTGACTTAGCAAACGAGGATCGGATGTCGTCGACCTTCTTTTCAAAATGGTTGACGAAGTCATCTGCAGAGAGGGAGGAGGGGGGGGGGAGGATTCAGGAGGGAGGAGAAGGGGGCAAAGAGCTTACTAGGGTTAGAGGCAGATGCTTGGAATTTAGAGTGGTAGAAAGTGGCTTTAGCAGCAGAGACAGAGGAGGAAAATGTAGAGAGGAGGGAGTGAAAGGATGCCAGGTCCGCAGGGAGGCGAGTTTTCCTCCATTTCTGCTCGGCTGCCCGGATCCCTGTTCTGTGAGCTTGCAATGAGTCGTCGAGCCACGGAGCGGGAGGGGAGGACCGAGCCGGCCTGGAGGATAGGGGACATAGAGAGTCAAAGGATGCAGAGAGGGAGGAGAGGAGGGTTGAGGAGGCAGAATCAGGAGATAGGTTGGAGAAGGTTTGAGCAGAGGGAAGAGATGATAGGATGGAAGAGGAGAGAGTAGCGGGGGAGAGAGAGCGAAGGTTGGGACAGCGCGATACCATCCGAGTAGGGGCAGTGTGGGAAGTGTTGGATGAGATCGAGAGGGAAAAGGATACAAGGTAGTGGTCGGAGACGTGGAGGGGAGTTGCAGTGAGGTTAGTGGAAGAACAGCATCTAGTAAAGATGAGGTCGAGCGTATTGCCTGCCTTGTGAGTAGGGGGGGAAGGTGAGAGGGTGAGGTCAAAAGAGGAGAGGAGTGGAAAGAAGGAGGCAGAGAGGAATGAGTCTAAGGTAGACGTGGGGAGGTTAAAGTCGCCCAGAACTGTGAGAGGTGAGCCGTCCTCAGGAAAGGAGCTTATCAAGGCATCAAGCTCATTGATGAACTCTCCGAGGGAACCTGGAGGGCGATAAATGATAAGGATGTTAAGCTTGAAAGGGCTGGTAACTGTGACAGCATGGAATTCAAAGGAGGCGATAGACATATGGGTAAGGGGAGAAAGAGAGAATGACCACTTGGGAGAGATGAGGATCCCGGTGCCACCACCCCGCTGACCAGAAGCTCTCGGGGTGTGCGAGAACACGTGGGCGGACGAAGAGAGAGCAGTAGGAGTGGCAGTGTTATCTGTGGTGATCCATGTTTCCGTCAGTGCCAAGAAGTCGAGGGACTGGAGGGAGGCATAGGCTGAGATGAACTCTGCCTTGTTGGCCGCAGATCGGCAGTTCCAGAGGCTACCGGAGACCTGGAACTCCACGTGGGTCGTGCGCGCTGGGACCACCAGATTAGGGTGGAAGCGGCCACGCGGTGTGGAGCGTTTGTATGGTCTGTGCAGAGAGGAGAGAACAGGGATAGACAGACACATAGTTGACAGGCTACAGAAGAGGCTACGCTAATGCAAAGGAGATTGGAATGACAAGTGGACTACACGTCTCGAATGTTCAGAAAGTTAAGCTTACGTAGCAAGAATCTTATTGACTAAAATGATTAAAATGATACAGTACTGCTGAAGTAGGCTAGCTGGCAGTGGCTGCGTTGTTGACACTACACTAATCAAGTCGTTCCGTTGAGTGTAATAGTTTCTACAGTGCTGCTATTCGGGGGCTAGCTGGCTAGCTAGCAGTGTTGATTACGTTACGTTGCGTTAAAAGAACGACAATAGCTGGCTAGCTAACCTAGAAAATCGCTCTAGACTACACAATTATCTTTGATACAAAGACGGCTATGTAGCTAGCTATGTAGCTAGCTACGATCAAACAAATCAAACCGTTGTACTGTAATGAAATGAAATGAAAATGTGATACTACCTGTGGAGCGAAGCGGAATGCGACCGAGTTGTTGAGTGCGAAGTTCTTGGTCACCTCCCTGACCAAGGCCCTTCACCTATTGCTCAGTTTGGCCGGGCAACCAGCTCTAGGAAGAGTCTTGGTGGTTCCAATCTTTCCATTTAAGAATAATGGGAGGCCACTGTGTTCTTGTGGACATCCAATGCTGCAGAAATATTTTGGTACCCTTCCCCAGATCTGTGCCTCGATGCAATTCTGTCTCGGAGCACTACAGACAACTCCTTTGACCTCATGGCTTGGCTTTTGGTCTGACATACACTCAACTGTGGGACCATATATCGACAGGTGTGTGCTTTCCCAACTCAAACAATACATTGAATTTACCACAGGTGGACTCCAATCAAGTTGTAGAAACAGCTCAAGGAGCATCAATGGAAACAGGATGCACCTGAGCTCAATTTAGAGTCTCATACTTAAGGGTCTGAATACTTATGTAAATAAGGATTTTCTGTTTTTTATTTTTAATAAATGTGCAAAAATGTCTTGACCTGATTTTGTTTGTCATTATGGGGTATTGTGAGGAAATGGTTTTATTTAATACATTTTAGAATAAGGTTGTAACGTAACAAAATGTGGAAAAAGTCAAGGGGTCTGAATACTTTCCGAAGGCACTGTAGACCTCTGCATGTTCAGATGGTAGAGAGGAGATTGATGATGCCATCATTTACAGCAATCCTGACATTCAAAGATGTATGTACACTAGGCTTATTGAATTTATCCTGCCATGTACTCTTGATGATGGGCATCTGATGTCTCAATACATTTTGTTAGGAAAAGTGCCATTTCATTAATATGTCTGTGTGCCAATCTCACACAAACTGTAAAAGGTAATTAGGGCCCTGTGTTTTGGTTAATAATGTCAGTTAACTTGAATTTGAAGCCTTTTCCCAAAAATTAAAGCAATTGTCTTGAGGATGGTGCTGGACCATCAGACATAAAAAGAAAAGGGGGATGTTTGATGAATAAGATCTGATATGATTGGTCAAAAGTGCAATTAGTGGAATTAAAGATCAGAATTGAAAAATCAGACTATATGAATCAGACAGAAGTTCACCTGGACTGCATTTACACAGGCAGCCCAATTCTGATCCAGGTGAACTTCTGTCTGATTCATATAGTCTGATTTTTCATGATTGTTCTCTATTGTATCAACTGATTGGTTCTGTATGGGGTGGAAAAACAGAAGTATTTGTCAGGAAAGGATTTATCTCAAATTGTTTGATTGTACAGAAAGGAGGGTTATAACATCTCTAGATTCAGACAACATATGGATCATTTTTTGGTTTCTGAGGACAGTGCGCTTTTCCTTGGGCGCGCAGGTCGTACACCAATTCTCCAATCAAATGCATGATTAATGAGTCAGGAACCAATCAAAAGAACGAATCGTCATTTTGTGGGTGGTAGTTCAACCATGGAAACGCCCTCTTCACGTTTTCGTTTTAAAGGCGATTGATCATTTTGCTTGTACCGGGTGGAGTAAAACGAGTCTGAGGTGGTGAAATATTGGTCTAAAAACGCCAAAATCGTCGTGTTATTTGCGATATCTTATCAATTCTTACCAGTCTCTCACAAAATGACGACGACAACTATATATTCAGGCATGGAAGCCGGAGCAAAAAGCAGCTCCAGGTAAGCATCATGACATGTCAAGAGCCTTGCATTTTCAGCCAAATGTCAAATGATGCACCCCTCATCTAGACAGCTAAGTTGGCTAGCTAACCTTTAACTATCTGGTGAACAATAGCTAACTGTCAAACAATACACTTTTTTCTTAACATATTCGTATTAATGACATTGTACTTGATTTGTGAGAGGATGTATTTTACGATAAATGCAACTGTGGCCACAACCGCCGTTGATATTTGCCTCTTTTCTATCTGGACCAGGCTAACGTTAGCTTGCTAGCATTTAGCTAATGAATGTCGCTAGCTAACGACGTGCTCGTAGGTGTGTAAAATAAAGCTAATGGTTCTAACTGATTGCCTTCAAAGGAATCAATATTTTCTTGTTCTTTTATCCAATGCAGGGTGTATGACACTAGAAACAGACTGCTAACATAACTTGTCGTTGGCTAACAAATCAATTAGTTCATTTTATGGTTGGGTGGGGCCCCATGTGGAAGATGCTTTTTCTAGCCGACTAACGTTACTAGTATCCACGTTGCCAACCACGACCATGCAGCCCTCATCCATAACTAGATTTGCTCAAATTAATCACTAAACATATATTTGGCTAGTTACTAACTTGCAAAACCAACTATGCTATTCAGACACCAATTATTTTACATCTGGTTTGTGGCTTGATTAAGGTTAATATCAGGCCGAAGCAGCAGCCCCACATACAATGACATCTGGATATTTTATGACCCACTGGTTGTAGTGTGGGCTGGGGGAACGAACCTAAAATGTATTTTATGGTGAAAATCGATCAAGTGGGCTTGCACCTGGTTTACATTTATGCAAACACAAGGCATGTAAATAAAAAATATATAGTTTTAATTGATAATCTTAGCAGAAGGTATTGCTTTCTATCATCTCTGAATGCAGAGAAGCTGCCATTTCAAAGAATATTAAATGCTTTAAAAATCCTCAAGTTTGGTCTCCATGGGTTTATGTCACACCCGTTTTTCATCCTCTTCTAAGACCTCAGCGTAAAGGTGGGTTCACTCACTGCAGGAAGAGAGTGGAGCCAGCAAGAGCCAGTCTCTAACATGAATTTAAAGCATTTAGTGTGTCTGCATTAGAGGTTGACCGACTATGATTTTTCAACACCAGTACCGATTATTGGATGACCAAAAAAAGCCAATGACTATTTATTTTATTTATTTGTAATGACAATTACAACAATACTGAATGAACACTTATTGTAACATAATATAATTAATCAATAAAATCAATTTAGCCTCAAATAAATAATCAAACATGTTCAATTTGGTTTAAATAATGCAAAAACGAAGTGTTGGAGGAGAAAGTAAAAGTGCAATATGTGCCATGTAAGAAAGCTAACGTTTAAGTTCCTTGCTCAGAACATATGAGGGCTCGTGGTTCCTTTTAACATGAGTCTTCAATATTCCCAGGTAAATAGTTTTAGGTTGTAGGAATTATAGGACTATTTCTCTCTCTACCATTTGTATTTCATTAACCTTTGACTATTGGATGTTCTTATAGGTACTTTAGTGTAACAGTATAGCTTCCGTCCCTTTCCTCGCTCCTACCTGGGCTTGAACCAGGAACAGATCGACAACAGCCACCCTTGAAGCAGCGTTACCCATGCAGAGCAAGGGGAACAAGTCTCAGAGCGAGTGACGTTTGAAACACTGTTAGCGCGCACCCTGCTAACTAGCTAGCCATTTCACATCGGTTACACCAGCCTACTCTAGGGAGTTGATAGGCTTGAAGTCAAACAGTGCAATGCTTGAAGCGCAACAAAGAGCTGCTGGACAAACGCACAAAAGTGCTGTTCAAATGAATGCTTACGAGCCTGCTGGTGACTACCACCGCTCAGTCAGACTGCTCTATCAAATCATAGACTTAGTTATAACATCACACACAGAAATACGAGCCTTATGTCATTAATATGGTCAAATCCGGAAACTATCATCTCGAAAACAACCTGTTTATTCTTTCAGTGAAATACGGAACCATTCTGTTTTTTTTCTAACTGGTGGCATCCATAAGTCTAAATATTCCTGTTACATTGCTCAACCTTCAAGGTTATGTCATAATTACGTAAAATTCTGGCAAATTAGGTGGCCCAAACTGTTACATATACACTGACTCTGCGTGCAATGAACACGTGCAATTTCACCTGGTTAATATTGCCTGCTAACCTGGATTTCTTTTAGCTAAATATGCAGGTTTAAAAATATATACTTCTGTGTATTGATTTTAAGAAAGGCATTGATGTTTATGGTTAGGTACACATTGGAACAAGGACAGTCCTTTTTTTGCTAATACGCACTGCATTGATTATATGCAACACAGGACACACTAGATAACTAATCCCTCATACTACTCCTCCTCTGTTCCGCGGGTGATGTGGAGGTAAACCCAGGCCCTGCATGTCCCCAGGCACCCTCATTTGTTGACTTCTGTGATCGAAAAAGCCTTGGTTTCATACATGTCAACATCAGAAGCCTCCTCCCTAAGTTTGTTTTACTCACTGCTTTAGCACACTCATAAGGGCAAGCCCTTATGTCCGAGCCGTGTCATGATCCTAGCTCAAGTAGGCAACTAAAAATTCTGAAGTTTCCATACCCAACTATAAAATGTTCTGTCAAGATATAACCGCTAAAAGGGGGAGGAGTTGCAGTCTACTGCAGCGAGCCTGCAAAGTAATGTTATAATTTCCAAGTCCATACCCAAACAGTTCGAACTACTAATTCTGAAAATTACTCTCTCCAGAAATAAGTCTCACTGTTGCCGCCTGCTACCGACCCCCCTCAGCTCCCAGCTGTGCCCTGGACACCATTTGTGAATTGATCGCCCCCCATCAAGCTTCAGAGTTTGTTCTGTTAGGTGACCTGAACTGGAATATGCTTAACACCCCGGCAGTCCTACAATCTAAGCTAGATGCCCTCAATCTCACACAAATCATCAAGAAACCCACCAGGTACAATCCTAAATCTGTAAACAAGGGCACCCTCATAGATGTCATCCTGACCAACTGGCCCTCCAAATACACCTCCGCTGTCTTCAACCAGGATCTTAGCGATCACTGCCTCATTGCCTGTATCCGCTACGGAGCCGCAGTCAAGCGACCACCCCTCATCACTGTCAAACGCTCCCTAAAACACTTCTGTGAGCAGGCCTTTCTAATCGACCTGGCCCGGGTATCCTGGAAGGACATTGACCTCATCCCGTCAGTTGAGGATGCCTGGTCATTCTTTAAAAGTAACTTCCTCACCATTTTAGATAAGCATGCTCCATTCAAAAAATGCAGAACTAAGAACAGATATAGCCCTTGGTTCACTCCAGACCTGACTGCCCTCAACCAGCACAAAAACATCCTGTGGCGGACTGCAATAGCATCGAACAGTGTCTGCGATATGCAACTGTTCAGGGAGGTCAGAAACCAATACACGCAGTCAGTCAGGAAAGCTAAGGCCAGCTTCTTCAGGCAGAAGGTTGCATCCTGTAGCTCCAACTCCAAAAGGTTCTGGGACACTGAAGTCCATGGAGAACAAGAGCACCTCCTCCCAGCTGCCCACTGCACTGAGGCTAGGTAACACGGTCACCACAGATAAACCCATGATTCTCGAAAACTTCAACAAGAATTTCTCAACGGCTGGCCATGCCTTCCGCCTGGCTACTCCAACCTCGGCCAACACCTCCGCCCCCCCGCAGCTATTCGCCCATGCTTCACTAGGTTCTCCTTTACCCAAATCCAGATAGCAGATGTTCTGAAAGAGCTGCAAAACCTGGACCTGTACAAATCAGCTGGGCTTGACAATCTGGACCTTCTATTTCTGAAACTATCCGCCGCCATTGTCGCAACTCCTATTACCAGCTTGTTCAACCTCCCTTTCATATCATCTGAGATCCCCAAGGATTGGAAAGCTGCCGCAGTCATCCCCCTCTTCAAAGGGGGAGACATCCTGGACCCAAACTGTTACAGACCTATATCCATCCTGCCCTGCCTATCTAAGGTCTTCGAAAGCCAAGTCAACAAACAGGTCACTGACCATCTCGAATCCCACCGTACCTTCTCCGCTGTGCAATCTGGTTTCCGAGCCGGTCACGGGTGCACCTCAACCACGCTCAAGGTACTAAACGATATCATAACCGCCATCGATAACAGACATTACTGTGCAGCCGTATTCATCAACCTGGCCAAGACTTTCGACTCTGTCAATCACCATATTTTTATCGGCAGACTCAGTAGCCTCGGTTTTTCGGATGACTGCCTTGCCTGGTTCACCAATTACTTTGCAGACAGTTCAGTGTGTCAAATCGGAGGGCATGCTGTCCGTTCCTCTGGCAGTCTCTATGGGGGTGCCACAGGGTTCAATTCTCGGGCTGAATCTTCTCTGTATATATCAATGAAGTTGCTCTTGCTGCGGGCGATTCCCTGACCCACCTCTACGCAGACGACACCATTCTATATACTTCCGGCCCGTCCTTGGACACTGTGCTATCTAACCTCCAAACGAGCTTCAATGCCATAACACTCCTTCCGTGGCCTCCAACTGCTCTTTAAACGCTAGTAAAACCAAATGCATGCTTTTCAACCGTTCGCTGCCTGCACCCGCACGCCTGACCAGCATCACCACCCTGGATGGTTCCGACCTTGAATATGTGGACATCTATAAGTACCTAGGTGTCTGGCTAGACTGTAAACTCTCCTTCCAGACTCATATCAAAAATCTCCTATCGAAAATCAAATCAAGAGTCTGCTTTCTATTCCACAACAAAGCCTCCTTCACTCACGCCGCCAAACTTACCCTAGTAAAACTGACGATCCTACCGATCCTCGACTTCGGCGACGTCATCTACAAAATTGCTTCCCACACTCTACTCAGCAAACTGGATGCAGTTTATCACAGTGCCATCCGTTTTGTCACTAAAGCACCTTATTCCACCCACCACTGCGACCTGTATGCTCTAGTTGGCTGGCCCTCGCTACATATTTGTCGCCAGACCAACTGGCTCCAGGTGATCTACAAGTGCTCCGCCTTATCTCAGTCCACTGGTCACGATGGCAACACCCACCCGTAACACACGCTCCAGCAGGTGTATCTCACTGATCATCCCTAAAGCCAACACCTCATTTGGCCGCCTTTCGTTCCAGTTCTCTGCTGCCTGTGACTGGAACGAATTGCAAAAATCGCTGAAGTTGGAGACTTATCTCCCTCACCAACTTCAAACATCTGCTATCTGAGCAGCTAACCGATCGCTGCAGCTGTACATAGTCTATCGGTAAATAGCCCACCCACTTTTACCTACCTCGTCCCCATACTGTTTTTATTTATTTACTTTTCTGCTCTTTTGCACACTATCTCTCTACCTGTACATGATCATTTATCACTCCAGTGTTAATCTGTAAAATTGTAATTATTCGCCTACCTCATGCCTTTTGCACACAATGTATATACTCTCCTTTTTTCTACTGTATTATTGACTTGTTAATTGTTTACTCCATGTGTAACTCTGTCTGTTCACACTGCTATGCTTTATCTTGGCCAGGTCGCAGTTGTAAATGAGAACTTGTTCTCAATTAGCCTACCTGGTTAAATAAAGGTGAAATAAAAAATAAAAAACTACACATGGTTGATATTACTAGTTTAACTAGTGATTATGATTTTCTTATTTGTAAGGTAAGTTTATTGCTAGCTAGTAACTTACTTTGGCTTACTGCATTCGCGTAACAGGCACGCTCCTCGTGGAGTGCAATGTATCGGGTGGTTCGAGCATTGGACTAGTTAACTCTAAGGTTGCAAGATTGAATCCCCGAGCTGACAAGGTAAAAGTCTGTCGTTCTGCCCCTGAACGAGGCAGTTAACCCACCGTTCCTAGGCTGTCTTTGAAAATAATGTGTTCTTAACTGACTTGCCTAGTTAAATAAAGGTGTAGAAAAAAATAAAACAAATCGGCCAAATCAGTGTCCAAAAATACAGATTTCCGATTATGAAAACTTGAAATCAGCCCTATTTAATCGGCCATTCCGATTAATCGGTCGACTTTTAGTCTGCATAGATTAGCCCCAGTCAATGTGTCAGCTAACCAGGCCACCATAATGACAGTTATCAGAAAGGCTTTGAAAGGAATTGGTCTTAATGTAGTGTTGCGCACCAGACACTGACTTCATCCCCAAATAGCCTGGTGATGATTCCCTTTGTCCTGTGCAAAATTTCAGACGGGTGTGTACACTTTAAAAAAAAATTATTTGTTCTTGAGCAGGAACTCTTAGAGGGTACAAATCCTAGTTTAAGGCTATACCAGTAAGAAAGATACAAGTTAAGGTAATTATTTATTTTACTCTATACTTTTCTAATTGCTTTGTCGCTTAGGGTCCTGCGCCCACCTGGAGGAGCCTCCAACATCTCTTTTGGCAATGATGAGGAAAAGCCCCCCAATCGCAAAAACAAGATGGCCTCCAACATCTTTGCTGAACCAGATGACCCACACGCTCATCGGAGGAACAACCCACCTGGTAACCCATCACCCTCCACAGCCTCTTGTATAATACCTATAGCTGTATGTAGCCTTTAGCTGTATGTAGCCTTTAGCTGTATGTAGCCTATAGCTGTATGTAGCCTATAGCTGTATGTAGCTTATAGCTGTATGTAGCTTATAGCTGTATGTAGCTTATAGCTGTATGTAGCCTATAGCTGTATGTAGCCTATAGCTGTATGTAGCCTATAGCTGTATCAATACTTCTCTGCGTGTCCTTAGTCTTTAAATCTTAAATTAATTGCACAGTTTAATGTCTTATTCAGTTTTCAAAGGTCTTAAAAAATGCAACTGAGATGACTACAGTGTTTCCGTAATAGTGCCGCTACTCAATTGTTGCCATTGCGGCAATTATTACTAATTTTAACTTCAAATAATACTAGAGGCACACTTCAAAATGTTAGCACTATGCAACCATATGTGTGCACGTCATGTGAGTCGGGCCGTTGTCAGAGGAGAGCGAATGGTTGCCTAAACATTTAAAAATACTTTTTTTATTAGGATCCACATTAGCTGTCGGGGCCACATGAAACATGACATACAGAACATTAATAGACAAGAACAGCTCATGGACCAAACTTTATTAATAAAAAAATAAAGGCTCACAGCCTACATATCAATACCTTCACACAAACTATCTAGGTAAAATAGGGACGAGGCGATGTGTCTTGAGGTGTTGCTTTATTTGTTACCGTCACCGACTGGAGTGTGGACCTCCCATCTTTCAATAACCCACGTGGGTAAAGGCTCGTAATGACCAATGAGTAGCTTGAAGAGGTGGGACATGCAGTGTGTCAAATGGCTAAAATGGAACCAAGTTCTATTGAAGCGCCTGGCTATAAAGTCTGAATTCACGTGAGCCGTTTTGTTTGAAATGTTTGAATAACATTTACATTTTTATTTTGCAACACTCACGGACTAAACGTGTGCTGTCTGGTCAGCATGTTAGCCACCTGTTGCACCCTCTACAACCACTGTGACTTATTATTTGACCCTGCTGGGCATCTATGAACATTTGAAGAGTTATAATCTCCACCCTGTGCAGCCAGAAGAGGACTGGCCACCCCTCAGCCTGGTTTCATCCTCTGTTCCTGCCTTGAGTTTTTCTTAGCCACTGTGCTTCTACGTCTGCGTTGCTTGCTGTTTGGGGTTTTCGGCTGGGTTTCTGTATAGCACTTTGTCATCGACTGATGTGAAAAGGGCTTTATAAATACATTTGATGGTTATGACTGACTTGATCATTGCCCTTGCTAGTTTGCCTTGTATTAACATTCCCAGTATTGGACACTTTTTGTCCAAAATATTGAGTCACTGAAACAAGCAAGGTATCAGGCCAGCTGCTATTTACAACCTGATGGTAATGTTTGTTGGACTACCAAGAAATGTATTGGTGAATTATTACCCATGCATTCAACTGAATCCATCTATTCTGTCGACGATGCCTTACTTTGCATGATTTTTTTGTTGTTGGTGGGGGTGGGGGGTGTAAAATAACCTATTTTTAAAACCAAGTTTATTTTTGCAGCATAAACTGGGAATTTTTATATTACTGATATTATGATTGTCTGTTTCACATTTGCAAATTGGTTGACACTGTCAGTTCCACTTTAAGAGCCAGCCCTCAATATACTACTTTTTGCCAACAGGCTCATTTCTGGAAGGGGATATCAGCAGGTGTGCGCAGACTTCACAAATGGTATTAAGTCTTAAATTGAACTTCATCGACCCTGGAGTTACTCTGTATGTGGGATGCAAGTTGCAACTTCCTCCACAAGAGGGCAGATCATGTTCATTTATGATAATGTGATTCATGTTCGCTTCACAGATATTATAAGAAAAGCGGTCACCGTGTTTGGTCGGGACAACAATTGACAAGCCACAATCAACAGCCTGATCAATGCTATGGGACGTCGCGCTGCCTTGAGGCAAATGGTGGTCACACAGATACTGACTGGTTTATATATACCATGATCAGTAGGCTCAATTCATGAAATGCCAGAGCTAAGCTGTTTGTTTCATTTTTTTGGATTTGATGAGGTGTTTGGCTACTTAGAACTCTTATCAAGCATTTAAAATGTTATCACTGGCATGAGATGTCTGTAAATTTCAATGTAAGCCCTCGATCGCTTGGTGATTTAGCCAGGGAATGAGTCAAACTATGTTAAGTGTCATTTCTGTGTATCTACAGGTGGGAAGCCCACTGGAGTGCTGTGTGGAGAACCCTCTGCCCCACTGAGGAGATGTGCTGCCCAGTCGTCCTCAAACAACCACGAAGACTCCAACGCCGGGGTGAGATGGCGCAACGCTGATCTCACACACACACACACACAATCTAGAATTTCCCATGTTGACGTTTCCTCAAAGTTAAACAATAGGCATTCCTTGTTGAGGACTTTCACTTTGCTTTCATGTAGTTGGCCTACTCATTTCTGTTCTAATAATGTACCCTTTTTCCCCTTCATCTCCTCTTAGAATGGAGACAATGACATGGGAAATGCTGGTGAGGACCATTTCAATGTATTGCTTGCTAACTTACATTTACATTGCATTTAAGTCATTTAGCAGACGCTCTTATCCAGAGCGACTTACAAATTGGTGCATTCACCTTATGACATCTAGTGGAACAGCCACTTTACAATAGTGCAACTAAATCTTTAAGGGGGGGGGGGTGGTGAGAAGGATTACTTTATCCTATCCTAGGTATTCCTTAAAGAGGTGGGGTTTCAGGTGTCTCCGGAAGGTGGTGATTGACTCCGCTGTCCTGGCGTCGTGAGGGAGTTTGTTCCACCATTGGGGGGCCAGAGCAGCGAACAGTTTTGACTGGGCTGAGCGGGAACTGTACTTCCTCAGTGGTAGGGAGGCGAGCAGGCCAGAGGTGGATGAACGCAGTGCCCTTGTTTGGGTGTAGGGCCTGATCAGAGCCTGGAGGTACTGAGGTGCTGTTCCCCTCACAGCTCCGTAGGCAAGCACCATGGTCTTGTAGCGGATGCGAGCTTCAACTGGAAGCCAGTGGAGAGAGCGGAGGAGCGGGGTGACGTGAGAGAACTTGGGAAGGTTGAACACCAGACGGGCTGCGGCGTTCTGGATGAGTTGTAGGGGGTTAATGGCACAGGCAGGGAGCCCAGCCAACAAACAGCAAGTTGCAGTAATCCAGACGGGAGATGACAAGTGCCTGCATTAGGACCTGCGCCACTTCCTGTGTGAGGCAGGGTCGTACTCTGCGGATGTTGTAGAGCATGAACCTACAGGAACGGGCCACCGCCTTGATGTTAGTTGAGAACGACAGGGTGTTGCTGGTGTTCCGGTGTTCCCTCCCATGTGCCTCCCCTCTATTCTCTCTGTATTCACACAGCTCATATCTGTTTCTCTTCTCCCCATCCCCTCCCTCCTGACGTCTCACTGTTTATCACAGCTTCTCTCTCTCTATGTTCCTTCCTTCTTTCCCTCCATCCATATTCACTCTTCTTTGAGTGAGATCACTGTTTCTCACCCCCTCTATCTCCATTAGATTACTGCTTCTTGCCCAGTCTGTCTAAATGAGAGGAAATGAGGGCTGTGTGAGTTGGTCCTGAGCATGGGAGAGCATGGCGATGCTGTCATTAGTGTAGGTGCAGAGAGGTGTTAGCTACTGTTAGCCAGATAGCAGGCAGCACTGGAGGGATGAGTGGAGCAGGAGGCTAACCTCCACTGTTAATAAACAAGTTGTCCAGATATAAGACTACATATTCATGTTTTGTAAACTTCTTAGGCTAATTTTACTCACAATAATGCTAGTTAAATTATAGCTAAGAGATTGGGGGGGAACATGATTTGTAGTGTTTAATGTTTACCATTGATAGTGTTTGTGTATATTGACTTGACTTTGCTATTACCAGATGTTTAAAAGCTTCAAGCAGCAGTATTATGTTTTAAATGCTTGAGTCTCAAGCATGTTCACCTGGCTGCTTTCCCATGTTTAGATAACGCTGTTGAAGTCGTTCCCACCTCTGAGCAGAGGGATGAGTCTCCCCAGCCATCCGCAGGGGCTCCCCAGCCCGCTGCAGGGGCTTCCCAGCCCGCCGCAGGGATGACGTCAGGCCGCAGGAACCCCCAAGGGGGCAAGTCCAGCCTCATCCTGGGTTGAGGTCCTTCTCTTTCTCAGAACTCCGCCGTCCTTTTCTCTTTTTTTAAAAGAAGAATCTCCACCTGTTCATCTGAGTCCAGGAATTGCGTCCCGTCCTCTTCTCCCTCCCCGAGTCTGTTTTTTTGTTGACAGAAGCACTTTATGTACCTGATCCAAGCCCCTGGCATCTGTAGTGCTGTAGTCACAGGCCTGCTGGGTAAAGGGCATGAGGTTTAAGTTGTCCCTCACTCCATCTGGTGTCATTGGCAAAAGTTCTGATGCGCAATCAATAAGGTTTCGAAAAACACAAATGGATACATATGAAGTTGTTGCTTTTGCACCGTGTTTATTGAATGGCAAACTGCACGCCTGGTTTGTTCCAAGTCCGACTCATCCAAAACATTTTGAAGCCTTTTGTTAAAAAAATAAATAATAATAAATAAAAAAAGGGAGGGGGAGGTAAGTTATACTGTGAATGTTTTTTATTTTAAGGTTATGCTGGACTAAATTGAGTCATTATTAATTAATTAATTGGAGGGGTACATGATCTAGTGTTGCATGAAGTTCGGGACCTAAACATTTCTATGGAAACTAAAATCCACACGGGATCCAAGCTGTCAAATCAAACCCTGGTGTTATTTCTGAAGACTAAATTCAGTGAATATATCCAGAAAATGGCTTATGTCATGAAATGGAAAAATAAGAATTTTTGTATTGTGTTTGTGGTCCTTACATGTCAGTTTTAACTTCAGTGCCAGGTTTGAGTGGTTTTTATGATCTTTTTTTAAAGGGGGGAAACTTAACAGGTTAAAGTATGCCTGTTTGTGTGTGGTACTCCATCTGATAGAATGACAAGTGACCTTATGACAGCTCTGCCTAGTTCTCGTTTTGCATATTTATTATTTTTTAAATTCTCGATGTTGGACACAATTTGGTACGTTAAGCAAATTGTCCAGAGTTCTTGTTCAAACTTCTGTCACTGTCTCTTACAGGTCTGATGCCTATTTTACTGTCTGCCTTGCACAGGAAAACCTGTGGTTCAATGTCTGTATTTACCCACACACGGTTCAATTTTGCTCAAACGTCATTTGAATGAAATTGCACACATGGCTTTAGTGAATTCATGTTGAAGTTCTGTAGATGTTGAAGGGTCAGCTGGGCTACATGATCGTTACTTGTTCATCCAAATTCATGCAGGTTTGTTTATCACTGTAAAAGTCGCAATGAATATTGGCACAAATAAAAAGTCGTTTTTGACCATACATGGCTATGTCTCTATTTCTGATGGCAATGGTGCAGTTTTTCAATGAACTAAATACATTTATGTACTGGGTGGTTTGAGCCCTGAATGCTGATTGGTTGACAGCCATGGTATATCAGACCCTATCCCATGGATATAACATTTAACATACATTTAACATTTAAGTCATTTAGCAGACGCTCTTATCCAGAGCGACTTACAAATTGGTGCATTCACCTTATGACATCCAGTGGGACAGTCACTTAACAATAGTGCATCTAAAACTTAGGGGGGTGGGGTGAGAGGGATTACTTAACCTATCCTAGGTATTCCTTAAAGAGGTGGGGTTTCAGGTGTCTCCGGAAGGTGGTGATTGACTCCGCTGTCCTGGCGTCGTGAGGGAGTTTGTTCCACCATTGGGGGGCCAGGGCAGCGAACAGTTTTGACTGGGCTGAGCGGGAGCTGTACTTCCTCAGTGGTAGGGAGGCGAGCAGGCCAGAGGTGGATGAACGCAGTGCCCTTGTTTGGGTGTAGGGCCTGATCAGAGCCTGGAGGTACTGAGGTGCCGTTCCCCTCACAGCTCCGTAGGCAAGCACCATGGTCTTGTAGCGGATGCGAGCTTCAACTGGAAGCCAGTGGAGAGAACGGAGGAGCGGGGTGACGTGAGAGAACTTGGGAAGGTTGAACACCAGACGGGCTGCGGCGTTCTGGATGAGTTGAAGGGGTTTAATGGCACAGGCAGGGAGCCCAGCCAACAGCGAGTTGCAGTAATCCAGACGGGAGATGACAAGTGCCTGGATTAGGACCTGCGCCGCTTCCTGTGTGAGGCAGGGTCGTACTCTGCGGATGTTGTAGAGCATGAACCTACAGGAACGGGCCACCGCCTTGATGTTAGTTGAGAACGACAGGGTGTTGTCCAGGATCACGCCAAGGTTCTTGGCGCTCTGGGAGGAGGACACAATGGAGTTGTCAACCGTGATGGCGAGATCATGGAACGGGCAGTCCTTCCCCGGGAGGAAGAGCAGCTCCGTCTTGCCGAGGTTCAGCTTGAGGTGGTGATCCGTCATCCACACTGATATGTCTGCCAGACATGCAGAGATGCGATTCGCCACCTGGTCATCAGAAGGGGGAAAGGAGAAGATTAATTGTGTGTCGTCTGCATAGCAATGATAAGAGAGACCATGTGAGGTTATGACAGAGCCAAGTGACTTGGTGTATAGCGAGAATAGGAGAGGGCCAAGAACAGAGCCCTGGGGGACACCAGTGGTGAGAGCGCGTGGTGAGGAGACAGATTCTCGCCACGCCACCTGGTAGGAGCGACCTGTCAGGTAGGACGCAATCCAAGCGTGGGCCGCGCCGGAGATGCCCAACTCGGAGAGGGTGGAGAGGAGGATCTGATGGTTCACAGTATCGAAGGCAGCCGATAGATCTAGAAGGATGAGAGCATGCTTTTTTTTTGTTTTTTTGTTTACTGCTCGAATTACATTTAACCAGTTTATACAGTAATGGCAATAAGGTACCTCGGTGTTTGTACAGAGCCTTTGGAAAGTATTCAGACCCTTTGACATTTTCCAAAATGGTTTGTTACAGCCTTTTTCTAAAATGGATAAATACAAATCCTCAGCACTCTATACACAATGACAAGGTAAAAACGGGTTTAATACATTTCTTTAAATGTATTAATCTTGAAATACCTTATTTACGTAAGTATTCAGACACTTTACTAGGAGACTTGAAATTTAGTTCTGGTGCATCCTGTTTCCATTGAGCATCCTTGATGTTTCTACAACTTTATTTTTTACCCCTTTTTCTCCCCAAGTTCATGATGTCCAATTGTTGTAGCTACTATCTTGTCTCATCGCTACAACTCCCGTACGGGCTCGGGAGAGACGAAGGTTGAAAGTCATGCGTCCTCAGTGCGCGCGCAATGCGCCCGGCCCGCCACAGGAGTCGCTGGTTAGGTTCACATTGTAACGGTTTTGACTTGAGGTTATTATTTATAGGGGTGCCAGGTAGGTTGTGCCTACCAGAGAAAACATTGGTTTCTCCTTTTGGTTTGGGGGGGGAATGAGTCCCATCTGGTCCATCAAGTCTACACCAATACTAAAGGACTTATGTAAAAGTCAGGATGGAAATGAACTTTTCATAAACCCTTAAAACATTGGAAAGAACTTCTAGAAATGTCCTGTACCTCTGGTCTTAAGAGTCCAGCCCGGTAAAGGAGTTCAGGGAACTCCCGTGACCTTAGTCACGCAATGTTTGTCCGTTCACTCAAGTGTAGCGTAAACCCAGTATTAATCATACAATCAATATAACAATTTTACCACAGAACTTTAAAGCGTATCGACTCTTACTAAGTCCTCAACTACAACTAACTACATAAATCACAGTATACATCACATCAAAACCAATGAAATACCATATACAAAAAAAGATTGTAGTCAGTCGGTCAGTCGGACAATCCAATCCGCCAACAGATCTCCAGCGGAGAAAGGCCACGAAGAACGGAGAGGTGTAGTCCACGGACGGAGAGGTGTAGTCCACGGACGGAGAGGTGTAGTCCACGGACGGAGAGGTGCAGTCCACGGACGGAGAGGTGCAGTCCACGGACGGAGAGGTGCAGTCCACGGACGGAGAGGTGCAGTCCACGGACGGAGTGGTGTAGTCCACGGACGGAGAGGTGTAGTCCACGGACGGAGAGGTGTAGTCCACGGACGCAAAGAGTGGATCCGATCCTGGGTAAACTCTATTAGGCTACAAATCATACGTTTAACAGCAACAAAACAAACGGAATAGAGAAGCTTCGGAACTGAGGGTTGAACACATCCTCATTCATGTCTCCATCACAACCCCACTTTTGAGCAGCTGATGCTGGCTATTTAATTGGGAATTGAAGGGGAAAGCGCCCTATTGGAAGGAGAAGCACTGAGACGGTTCAGAAAAATTCAGGGCCGTCACAACATTAACAACTTTCATTTTAGACTGATCATGTAGATCATATTTTTTAAAAATTAGTTAACACCTCTATTTCCCCCTAGCAGGGATAACATTTTTAAAAATCAGTGCAAAAAAATAAGTTATTTTTGGGCCCTCACCAGTTTGCATCCCTGGACTTGCTAGCTAATTGGTCCTGGGAGATAAACATGTTTTTTTTAACCTGAAATGCTTTTATATATATTTTGTGGCTCTTTATAGAATTCTGATGGTGGTTTAACTTTAAGGTGCATTACCGTCAACGACTGGAGTGTGGACCTCCCATCTTTCAATAACCCACGTGGGTAAAGGCTCGTAATGACCAATGAGTAGCTTGAAGAGGTGGGACATGCAGTGTGTCAAATGGCTAAAATGGGACCAAATTCACTTGAGCCGTTTTGTTTGAAATTTTTGAGTAACATTTTTATTTTGCAACATTCACGGACTAAACGTGTGCTGTCTGGTCAGCATGTTAGCCACCTGTTGCACCCTCTACAACCACTGTGACTTATTATTTGACCCTGCTGGGCATCTATGAACATTTGAAGAGTTATAATCTCCACCGTGTGCAGCCAGAAGAGGACTGGCCACCCCTCAGCCTGGTTTCATCCTCTGTTCCTGCCTTGAGTTTTTCTTAGCCACTGTGCTTCTACGTCTGCGTTGTTTGCTGTTTGGGGTTTTCGGCTGGGTTTCTGTATAGCACTTTGTCATCGACTGATGTAAAAAGGGCTTTATAAATACATTTGATGGTTATGACTGACTTGATCATTGCCCTTGCTAGTTTGCCTTGTATTAACATTTCCAGTATTGGATACTTTTTGTCCAAAATATTGAGTCAATGAAACAAGCAAAGTATCAGGCCAGCTGCTATTTACAACCTGATAGTAATGTTTGTTGGACTACCAAGAAATGTATTGGTGAATTATTACCCATGCATTCAACTGAATCCATAATCTGTTTTTAAATCCAAGTTTAGTTTTGCAGCATAAACTGGGAATTTTTATATTACTGATATTATGATTGTCTGTGTTTCACATTTGCAAATTGGTTGACACTGTCAGTTCCATTTTAAGAGCCAGCCCTCAATATACTACTTTTTGCCAACAGGCTCATTTCTGGAAGGGGATATCAGCAGGTGTGCGCAGACTTCACAAATGGTATTAAGTCTTAAATTGAACTTCATCGACCCTGGAGTTACTCTGTATGTGGGATGCAAGTTGCAACTTCCTCCACAAGAGGGCAGATCATGTTCATTTATGATAATGTGATTCGTGTGCGCTTCACAGATATTATAAGAAAAGTGGTCACCAGCCACCATCAACAGCCTGATCAATGCTATGGGACGTCGCGCTGCCTTGAGGCAAATGGTGGTCACACCAGATACTGACTGGTTTATATATACCATGATCAGTAGGCTCAATTCATGAAATGTCAGAGCTAAGCCGTTTGTTTCATTTTTTGGGTTTGATGAGGTGTTTGGCTACTTAGAACTCTTATCAAGCATTTAAAATTGTATCACTGGCATGAGATGTCTGTAAATTTCAATGTAAGCCCTCGATCGCTTGGTGATTTAGCCAGGGAATGAGTCAAACCATGTTAAGTGTCATTTCTGTGTATCTACAGGTGGGAAGCCCACTGGAGTGCTGTGTGGAGAACCCTCTGCCCCACTGAGGAGATGTGCTGCCCAGTCGTCCTCCAACAACCACGAAGACTCCAACGCCGGGGTGAGATGGCTCAACGCTGATCACACACACACACACACACACACACACAATCTAGAATTTCCCATGTTGACGTTTCCTCAAAGTTAAACAATAGGCATTCCTTGTTGAGGACTTTCACTTTGCTTTCATGTAGTTGGCTTACTCATTTCTGTTCTAATAATGTACCCTTTTTCCCCTTCATCTCCTCTTAGAATGGAGACAATGACATGGGAAATGCTGGTGAGGACCATTTTAATGTATTGCTTGCTAACTTCCACTGTTAACAAACAAGTTGTCCAGATTTAAGACAACATGAATATATATTGTAAACTTCCTAGGTTAATTTTACTCACAAGAATGCTAGTTAAATTATAGCTAAGAGATTGGGGGGGGGGGGGACACGATTTGTAGTGTTTAATGTTTACCATTTATAGTGTTTGTGTATATTGACTTGACTTTGCTATTACCAGATGTTTAAAAGCTTCAAGCAGCAGTATTACGTTTTAATTGCTTGAGTCTCAAGTATGTTCACCTGGCTGCTTTCCCATGTTTAGATAACGCTGTTGAGGTCGTTCCCAGCCCGCCGCAGGGGCTTCCCAGCCCGCCGCAGGGGCTTCCCAGCCCGCCGCAGGGGCTTCCCAGCCCGCCGCAGGGATGACGTCAGGCCGCATCCTGGGTTGAGGTCCTTCTCTTTCTCAGAACTCCGCCGTCCTCTCCCTCCCCGAGTCTATTGTTTTGATACGTTTTTTTGGGTACGTTTTCTTTGTTGACAGAAGCACTTTTTGTACCTGATCCAAGCCCCTGGCATCTGTAGTGCTGTAGTCACAGGCCTGCTGGGTAAAGGGCATGAGGTTTAAGTTGTCCCTCACTCCATCTGGTGTCATTGGCAAAAGTTCTGATGCGCAATCAATAAGGTTTCGAAAAACACAATGGATACATATGAAGTTGTTGCTTTTGCACCGTGTTTATTGAATGGCAAACTGCACGCCTGGTTTGTTCCAAGTCCGACTCATCCAAAACATTTTGGTACAGCCTTTTTCTAAAATGGATAAATACAAATCCTCAGCACTCACGGGTTTAATACATTTCTTTAAATGCGAATACGTAAATATTCAGACACTTTAGGACTACACTAGGAGACTTCAAATTTAGGTCCGGTGCATCCTGTTTCCATTGAGCATCCTTGATGTTTCTACAACTTTTTATTTTTTACCCCTTTTTCTCCCCAATTTCATGGTGTCCAATTTGTTGCAGTAGCTACTATCTTGTCTCATCGCTACAACTCCTGTACGGGCTCGGGAGAGACGAAGGTTGAAAGTCATTCGTCCTCCGATACACAACCCAACCAAGCCGCACTGCTTCTTAACACAGCGCGCATCCAACCCGGAAGCCAGCCGCACCAATGTGTCGGAGGAAACACCGTGCCCCTGGCAACCTTGGTTAGCGCGCACTGCTCCCGGCGCGCCACAGGAGGCGCTGGTGCGCGATGAGACAAGGACATCCCTGCCGACCAAGCTCTCCCTAACCCGGATGACGCTAGGCCAATTGTGCATCGCCCCATGGACCTCCCGGTCGCGGCCAGTTACGACAGAATCTGGGCCCGAACCCAGAGTCTCTGATGGCACAGCTGGTGCTGGAGTACAGCGCCCTTAACCACTGCGCCACCCGGGAGGCCCGATATTTCTACAACTTTATTCAATTGATTGGACATGATTTGAAAAGGCACACACCTACATAAAGTCCCAAAGTTGACAGTGTATGCCTGAGCAAGAACCAAGCCATGAGGTCGACGGAATTGTCCGTATAGCGCCGACAGGATTGTGTCTTGGCACAGGTCTGGGGAAGGGTACCACATTTCTGCAACATGGAATGTCCCCAAGAACACAGTGGCCTCCATTCTTAAATGGAAGAAGTTTGTAACAACCAAGACTCTTCGTAGAGCTGGCCAAACTGGGGAGAAGGGCCTTGGTCAGGGAGGTGACCAGGAATCTGACGGTCACTGACGGCTCTAGAGTGTCTCTGTAGAGATGAGAACCTTCCAGAAGGCCAACCGTCTCTGCACCACTCCACCAATCAGGCCTTTATATGGTAGAGTGGTCAGACGGATGCCACTCCTCAGTAAAAGGTACATGACTGCGTGCTTGGAGTCTGCCATTCTCCCCCTGTGTCACTGTCAGGCCTTGCAATAGCCTGTATTCATGGATGCCAAGGGAAACCAGCCCCCCCCCCCGGTGCATCCTGTTTCCATTGAGCATCCTTGATGTTTCTACAACATGATTGTAGAAACCTGTGGTAAATTCAATTGATTGGACATGATTTGCGAGTAAAACATTGCCCCTCTTCCTTAGTATGTGTAGGCCATCTATCTGATGCTGTCTGGTCAAAAAGATTGACATTGTTGCATTGAATGCAAGGGAAGCCAACGAGCATATGGCCTCCCTTGATTAAACAGATAATTCTAATAATAGTAGCCAATCAGTGTTGCGCTAAACTGAGTGAGCTCAGCTGTGAATTGTCCTGGCGCACCTAAAAAAGTGTCAAGGGAAGCCAGTTTGGATTTGGCTTCACACCACTCCCAACACATCAAAAGCAGAATGTCATTTGCAGAAAACAAACACATTTTTGCATCAAATCAAATTTATTTATATAGCCCTTCGTACATCAGCTGATATCTCAAAGTGCTGTACAGAAACCCAGCCTAAAACCCCGAACAGCAAGCAATGCAGGTGTAGAAGCACGGTGGCTAGGAAAAACTCCCTAGAAAGGCCAAAAGCTCGGAAGAAACCTAGAGAGGAACCAGGCTATGTGGGGTGGCCAGTCCTCTTCTGGCTGTGCCGGGTGGAGATTGTAACAGAACATGGCCAAGATGTTCAAATGTTCATAAATGACCAGTATGGTCGAATAATAATAAGGCAGAACAGTTGAAACTGGAGCAGCAGCACGGCCAGGTGGACTGGGGACAGCAAGGAGTCATCATGTCAGGTAGTCCTGGGGCATGGTCCTAGGGCTCAGGTCCTCCGAGAGAGAGAAAGAGAGAGAGAAGGAGAGAATTAGAGAACGCACACTTAGATTCACACAGGACACCGAATAGGACAGGAGAAGTACTCCAGATATAACAAACTGACCCTAGCCCCCCCGACACATAAACTACTGCAGCATAAATACTGGAGGCTGAGACAGGAGGGGTCAGGAGACACTGTGGCCCCATCCGAGGACACCCCCGGACAGGGCCAAACAGGAAGGATATAACCCCACCCACTTTGCCAAAGCACAGCCCCCACACCACTAGAGGGATATCTTCAACCACCAACTTACCATCCTGAGACAAGGCTGAGTATAGCCCACAAAGATCTCCGCCATGGCACAACCCAAGGGGGGGAGCCAACTCAGACAGGACGACCACATCAGTGGATCAACCCACTCAGGTGACGCACCCCCTCCAGGGACGGCATGAGAGAGCCCCAGTAAGCCAGTGACTCAGCCCCTGTAATAGGGTTAGAGGCAAAGAATCCCAGTGGAAAGAGGGGAACCGGCCAGGCAGAGACAGCAAGGGCGGTTCGTTGCTCCAGAGCCTTTCCGTTCACCTTCCCACTCCTGGGCCAGACTACACTCAATCATATGACCCACTGAAGAGATGAGTCTTCAGTAAAGACTTAAAGGTTGAGACCGAGTTTGTGTCTCTGACATGGGTAGGCAGACCGTTACATAAAAATGGAGCTCTATAGGAGAAAGCCCTGCCTCCAGATGTTTGCTTAGAAATTCTAGGGACAATTAGGAGGCCTGCGTCTTGTGACCGTAGCGTACGTGTAGGTATGTACGGCAGGACCAAATCAGAGAGATAGGTAGGAGCAAGCCCATGTAATGCTTTGTAGGTTAGCAGTAAAACCTTGAAATCAGCCCTTGCTTTGACAGGAAGCCAGTGTAGAGAGGCTAGCACTGGAGTAATATGATCAAATTTTTTGGTTCTAGTCAGGATTCTAGCAGCCGTATTTAGCACTAACTGAAGTTTATTTAGTGCTTTATCCGGGTAGCCGGAAAGTAGAGCATTGCAGTAGTCTAACCTAGAAGTGACAAAAGCTTGGATTAATTTTTCTGCATCATTTTTGGACAGAAAGTTTCTGATTTTTGCAATGTTACGTAGATGGAAAAAAGCTGTCCTTGAAGTGGTCTTGATATGTTCGTCAAAAGAGAGATCAGGGTCCAGAGTTACGCCGAGGTCCTTCACAGTTTTATTTGAGACGACTGTACAACCATTAAGATTAATTGTCAGATTCAACAGAAGATCGCTTTGTTTCTTGGGACCTAGAACAAGCATCTCTGTTTTGTCCGAGTTTAAAAGTAGAACGTTTGCAGCCATCCACTTCCTTATGTCTGAAACGCATGCTTCTAGCAAGGGACATTTTGGGGCTTCACCATGTTTCATTGAAATGTACAGCTGTGTGTCATCCGCATAGCAGTGAATGTTAACATTATGTTTTCGAATAACATCCCCAAGAGGTAAAATATATAGTGAAGACAATAGTGGTCCTAAAACGGAACCTTGAGGAACACCGAAATTTACAGTTGATTTGTCAGAGGACAAACCATTCACAGAGACAAACTGATATCTTTCCGACAGATAAGATCTAAACCAGGCCAGAACTTGTCCGTGTAGACCAATTTGGGTTTCCAATCTCTCCAAAAGAATGTGGTGATCGATGGTATCAAAAGCAGCACTAAGGTCTAGGAGCACGAGGACAGATGCAGAGCCTCGGTCCGATGCCATTAAAATGTCATTTACCACCTTCACAAGTGTCGTCTCAGTGCTATGATGGGGGTCTAAAACCAGACTGAAGCATTTTGTATACATTGTTTGTCTTGTTGTTGTCCTAGCTAAATAGGAAAGAACTCCCCTCACCTGGTTGTCTGTGTTAATTAAAAGTACAAAAACATGACCTGCGGACACTAGGCCCTCCATGGAATCCGTTTGAGACCCCTGCTCTACAAATCGGGTGAGTAGGCATGTTTTTCCTACTTGCACGCATTCTCACTCACTCACTCACTTACACACATTATATAGAAAAGTTGAAGTTGAAATGGTACTGGAATAGTGGAGCCAGTCCTTGTTTTCACTTAAACTTGCAGTAACTCTCTGTGGTTCTAAACCAATGGTTGTTTAGTAGTCTGATGCTGTAAATCAGTTGTGTCAAACTCATTCCATGGAGGGCCTAGTGTCTGCAGGTTTTGGGTTTTTCCTTTCAGTTAAGATCTAGACAACAAGGTGAAGGGAGTTCTTTACTAATTAGTGACCTTAATTCATCAATCAAGTACAAGGAAGGAGCGAAAACCCGCAGACACTCGGCCCTCCTAACTGGACTTTACCGGACAGGTCTTGGTCTCTCGGTTTTGTGACGAAACAAAGGTGTGGTTGAGTTTATTCTGCCACTTATTGTCTCTGGCCTATATGTCACGGTGTCAAGGGTTTTGTTTGTGCCTTAACGTTGTCTCTGTTTGCCAAATGTGGAATGAAAGCAGTCAAAGCCCCCTGGACTAACCTAGTCGGTGCTTTGAGTCCTCAAAAACAGAGCTTTCAAGAGGATCTCGTTGTGGTGGGGTCATTAAGTCAGATCATTACATTACACTGACTGCTCTAATAGACATCCATGGACAGCCCTTCACTCGAGGACTCTTTGTCAGAAACCTATTGACGCTGCTTGTCTCCTTTATTTACATTGATAGTGATATTGATCTCATGCTTTGTAAATTGTACGAGCATGTATGATGCAATAAATCCAACTGACTTATCTGATTAGCAGCTGTTGAGTAGGGGAGTTCCGCATGCTGTCTGAAAGATCAAGTGGAGAGACTCGAGTGTTTTTTTTTGGCTTGCCACGCAGGCAGGATGTTGAATGGGAGTTTTTCCAATTGAACTCTCACACTTCCTCCAAACTTTCATTTCTACATCATAACTCGCAACCCCTTGTGAGGGTCAATCCCATGAAATGGCCAAGCTAAGCAGTTTTAGTTTCATTCTACTTCATTAGATGAGGTGTTCGGCCGCTGATAACGCTATCAAGCATCTAAAACGTTATCACTATTGACAATAGACGTCTGTAGATTAGAATGTAGCTCTCGATCACTTGGCTGATTAGTCAGACAATTCGCTGGCAATAAATTATAATCAAACTGGTGGAGAGCCCTTTGCCCCACCGAGGAGCTGCCCAGTCCTCCTCCAACAGCCACGAAACTCCAACGCCGGGGTGAGATAACGTCTTAACACTGTGTTTGTGTGTGGGTGCGATATCAATCTAGAATTTCCCATGTTGCCATTTCCTCAAAGTTAAACAATGGGCGTTCCTTGTTGAGGATTTTCTCTTTCACTTTGTGTTCATGTAGTTTCCCTACTCCTTTCTGTTATGTTTTCTAATCACTTACCATTTTTCCATTCATCTCTGTATCACATCAGGCAGTGATTGGGAGTCCCATAGGGCTGCGCACAATTAGCCCGGCGTCGTCCGGCTTTGGCCGGGGTAGGCCCGTCATTGTGAATAAGAATTTGTTCTTTAACTGAGATTGGCTAGTTAAATAAAGGTTCAATTAAATTCTAAATTCAAAAATCTCCTCTTGACATGGGGAATGCTGGTGAGGACTGTTTAATATGTTTTTTCTTGTGCTCTTGCTGATTAGTATTTTTCTCCTGTCATACAGGAGTAATGAAGGCCTAGTGCAGTCATTTTCTACAAGAAATATGTATTTATTTATCATGGAGTGCTACAGCAACACCCTTACTTCCCGCAGTGATGTTGAAATGTTGAATATTTAGTGCATATAGGCTTGTTTCTGTCTATGCTATTACCACATGCTTAAATGCTTAAGAGTCTCTGGTATGATATCCTGTCTCCTTTCCCATGTTTAGATAATGATGTAGGTGCAGAGGCCATTCCTGCTCCAGATCAGAGGGACGAGACGCTCCAGCTGTCAGGAGGGTTCTCCCAGCCTGCCGCAGGGATGCTATCAGGCCACAGGAACTCCCCAGAGGGCATGTCCAGCCTCATCCTGGGTTGAGGTCTCCTTCCTTTCCTATCGCTCTCTTTCTCCGAACTCTGCCATCCTATTCACAAACCGTTCATTTGAGTACAGGATTTTTGTCCCACCCTCCTCTTCCTTTCCTCCCTCCCCGAGTCCATTGTTTTGATACCTGCTCTTTTTTAATATTTGTAAGAGTTATTTGACAGAAGCACTTTATGTACCTGATCCAAGCCCCTGGCATCTGTAGTGCTGTAGTCACAGGCCTGCTGGGTGTAAAGGGCATGAGGTTTAAGTTGTCCCTCACTACATCCCGGTGCCAATGGAAACCTGTTGATGCTGCTTGTCTCCTCTTTGTTTCCGTTGATATTGATATTGATCGCGTATGATAAGTAATACAATGACATATGATACAATAAATCCAACTGGGTTGAGTTCCCTCTCCTTCCTTCCCTACCTCTCTCTTTCTCCAGACTCCATCCCGTCCTCCTCTTCCTCTGCTTGCTAAGGGCAAATAGAGCCACTCTACAACTTGTTACTAATCCAATCACAGTAGGGAACAATCAAACAAGAGCTAAGGATTTATAAAATAATAATAATTCTAGTTATATTATTCTTTTCAACTTTGTTCTGATTTAATATCTTCAGTTTTGTTGGAAAGGAAAGGGTTAACACTGAAGATTTAAAAAAATATCCAATCAGGATTTTTCTTTGGTGGTCTTTGGGGAGATAAATATAGCTAGCTAGGCCATCAGAACCTAGATAGAGAAAGATTTTGGGGTGAAACAATTGAGTGAATCAACCAATCACATTTGGATTTGAAATGGGTGGGACCGGTTTTACAACAAAAAAACGTATGGATACTTCTGCCTTCCAGAAGGCCAACAGGTGTTTAAATCAGGTTTATTTTTGGGTCTGAATTAAAGTTGAACATACTTACAGTGGGGCAAAAAAGTATTTAGTCAGCCACCAATTGTGCAAGTTCTCCCACTTAAAGATGAGAGGCCTGTAATTTTCATCATATGGTACACTTCAACTATGACAGACAAAATGAGAAAGAAAAATCAAATCACATTGTAGGATTTTTAATGAATTTATTTGCAAATTATGGTGGAAAATAAGTATTTGGTCACCTACAAACAAGCAAGATTTCTGGCTCTCACAGACCTGTAACTTCTTCTTTAAGAGGCTCCTCTGTCCTCCACTTGTTACCTGTATTAATGGCACCTGTTTGAACTTATCAGTATATAAAGACACCTGTCCACAACCTCAAACAGTCACAGTCCAAACTCCACTATGGCCAAGACCAAAGAGCTGTCAAAGGACACCAGAAACAAAATTGTAGACCTGCACCAGGCTGGCAAGACTGAATCTGCAAGCAGCTTGGTTTGAAGAAATCAACTGTGGGAGCAATTATTAGGAAATGGAAGACATACAAGACCACTGATAATCTCCCTCGATCTGGGGCTCCACGCAAGATCTCACCCCGTGCGGTCAAAATGATCACAAGAATGGTGAGAAAAAAATCCCAGAACCACATGGGGGGACCTAGTGAATGACCTGCAGAGAGCTGGGACCAAAGTAACAAAGCCTACCATCAGTAACACACTACGCCGCCAGGGACTCAAATCCTGCAGTGCCAGACGTGCCCCCCTGCTTAAGCCAGTACATGTCCAGGCCCGTCTGAAGTTTGCTAGAGAGTATTTGGATGATCCAGAAGAAGACTGGGAGAATGTCATATGGTCAGATGAAACCAAAATATAACTTTTTGGTAAAAACTCAAATCGTCGTGTTTGGAGGACAAAGAATGCTGAGTTGCATCCAAAGAACACCATACCTACTGTGAAGCATGGGGGTGGAAACATCATGCTTTGGGGCTGTTTTTCTGCAAAGGGACCAGGATGACTGATCCGTGTAAAGGAAAGAATGAATGGGGCCATGTATCATGAGTGAAAACCTCCTTCCATCAACAAGGGCATTGAAGATAAAACGTGGCTGAGTCTTTCAGCATGACAATGATCCCAAACACACCGCCCGGGCAACAAAGGAGTGGCTTTGTAAGAAGCATTTCAAGGTCCTGGAGTGGCTTAGCCAGTCTCCAGATCTCAACCCCATAGAAAATCTTTGGAGGGAGTTGAAAGTCCGTGTTGCCCAGCAACAGCCCCAAAACATCACTGCTCTAGAGGAGATCTGCATGGAGGAATGGGCCAAAACACCAGCAACAGTGTGTGAAAACCTTGTGAAGACTGACAGAAAACGTTTGACCTTGGTCATTGCCAACAAAGGGTATACAACAAAGTATTGAGAAACTTTTGTTATTGACCAAATACTTATTTTCCACAATAATTTGCAAATAAATTCATTAAAAATCCTACAATGTGATTTTCTGGATTTCTTTTCTTCTAATTTTGTCTGTCATAGTTGAAGTGTACCTATGATGAAAACTACAGGCCTCTCTCATCTTTTTAAGTGGGAGAACTTGCACAATTGGTGGCTGACTAAATACTTTGTTGCCCCACTGTATATTCCTGTTGTTGAAAATACATATTTTACAGACATTGAAAATGTGTATTTTCCAGATGTTTAAATCAGGCAAATTTTTGGTCACTGTTGTGGTTAATGTGAAATGTGTTTTGCAATGGGAAGTAATAGTTTAGATTTGGGAAATTTCGATTGGGAAATGCTTAGACTAATAGTTGTGTTCTTGTTGTCTTCGGATTGGGAACTACTGGCTTATTATGTTCAAGTGAAAGAACTGCTTATCCTTTGATATCATGCTGCTGTCCATCAGCCATGTGCAGTGGTGTAGTGGTACCTGGAGAAGTGGGTATACTCTAATTCTGCCAATCAGGGGTGTAGGCATGAGTGGGCTTGGACACAGGCCAACTGGGAGCCAGGCTCTGCCCAATCAGATTGAGCAGAAACAAAAAAAAGAAAACATAATTCCAAAAAAGGCCCACCCAGCGAAGGAAAAGCACCCTGTGTGAAAAATCCTATGTTTTCCAATGTTTTTTGATTAGTTTTTCTATATATTATTTCCCATTTTCACTCTGAAAATCACTTTTTTAAGAATCGATAAACCACAACAATGCTTAAACCACATCAGGAGACCATTTTGGAGGTCTGAGTAGTATTTTTGTAATAATCTTTCATTTTTTCTTTTTTGCTCAAACTGATTGGGCAGAGCCTGGCACCCCAGTGGGTTGGCCTGTGTCCACCCATGCCCACTCATGCCTACACCCCTTATGCAAACAGCACATGATAACCGAATTGCAATTCACATATAGCCTACTAACCAAGAATTTGGACCAACCTTTTTCAATACCTCATTTGCATACCCATTGTTGCCTTAAATGTCACTTACTGGTAGATAATCATAAGTTGAACCGTCTTTCCTACCTACCCTACCCGCTACCGATGTCATTCTTCTATGAGCTGCTCCATGACAAAACCAGTTGAGAGCTGAACACTCTCACTGCCTGCAGATGATATTCAGCTGAAACTAGGCTGTGTATGCGGCGCGCATGTGAATATATTTCACATGATTTGGGATTGTGTAGGCTGTTTTGTGCATTATTTCTCTATTGTACTACATACTTGACAAGTCGTATACCTCCGCTACACTACTTTCATGCACATCAGTGTAAAGAAGTGAGTATAGGCATTGCCCATTGGGGGGAAAAAGGGGTGTGTACCTGCATAGACTGTTGCCTCCACTACACCACTGGCCCTTTGTGTTTTTACAAAAAGTGCACTCTCCTACATGAGTGCACTGCACAGGAGGCTGGTGGCACCTTAATTTGGGGAGGACAGGCTCAGGGTAATGGCTGGAGTGGAATCAGTGGAATGGTATCAAACACACGGTTTGATGTCATTCCCATGCTCTCCGTTCCAGCCATTATTATGAATGGTCCTCCCCTCAGCAGCCTCGACTGGTGCGCTGGTATTACCATTACTGTCCTTTTAGCAGTACGGACCTGCCACACATTGAAGGCCTGGGTCCAATAGGTTCACCACTGTGCAAACATGTCTAGAATAGATATAAAGACTGCAGGTATTCATGTGAAACTGCTCATTTCGTTTTTTTTTTACTCAGTCAGTTGGTACGAGTCCTCACTGTCCGAGACAAGACAGAGTACAAATGTATCTGACACCTTGAGACAAGACCGAGACACTCAGTGTGGTCTCGAGACCGAGACTACAACCCTGGAGAATGGGCATACTAATGTCATGAATTTAAAGAAAATAATAATAATAGTATCTGTACTTTTTACATGTCAAAGTTATAACTTTAATGGCAGTTATGAGTGCTGGGTGCTCTTTAAAAGGGAAACTTTTTCAGTCACTTTTGACCATTCACTGCTATATCATTATTTCCGATGGGAATAGGGCAGTTGGCTGTGTAGTCACTCAATTACCTAAACACATTTAGATTCAGTTCAATAATATTACTGTACATATTAACTGCAAAATGCCCTGGCTGTGGCCAAGTGAAAGCCATGACATTTGGTTGTAACATTCCTTTCCAATTTCTGTCAGGCTGTGCATCGAAGTTTTGAATAACCCCCATTCATCCTGTCCTCCTCTTCCTCCCTCCCCGAGTCCATTGTTTTCATACACTCTCTTTTAGATTTGTAAGATTTCTTTGACAGAACCACTTTATGTACCTGATCCAAGCCCCGGGCATCTGTAGTGCTGCAGTCACAGGCCTGCTGGGTAAAGGGCATGAGGTTTAAGTTGTCCCTCACTCCATCTGGTGTCATTGGCAAAAGCTCCAATATGTGCCTCACAGATGAATGGGGGTTATTCAAAACTTTGATGCACAGCCTGACAGAAATTGGAAAGGAATGTTACAACCAAATGTCATGGCTTTCACTTGGCCACAGCCAGGGCATTTTGCAGTTAATATGTACAGTAATATTATTGAACTGAATCTAAATGTGTTTAGGTAATTGAGTGACTACACAGCCAACTGCCCTATTCCCATCGGAAATAATGATATAGCAGTGAATGGTCAAAAGTGACTCATGTTAATTTGATTTTACTCTGTGCTAATATTAATTGACTTTTACAGCGTTCACTTATGAAGTCGTTGCTTTTGCACCGTGTTCATTGTTTGGCAAAAACTGCATGCACTCCTGGTTTCCTCCAAGCAGGCCCCCAGTGTCTGGTCTGGAGCGCGAAGTCACAAGCTCTGCTGGTCGGCTACTGCGACGGCGGTACATTCCCCGGCAGGATTTCCTGCACGGCCTCTGCTGTGAAATCACAAAGACCCCCAAAAATTTCAACGGCATTCACAATGTGTCACACCCTGACCATAGTTTGATCTGAGTGGGCATTCTATGTTACATGTCTAGTTTGTCTATTTCTATGTTTGGCCTGATATGGTTCTCAATCAGAGGCAGGTGTTAGTCATTGTCTCTGATTGGGAACCATATTTAGGTAGCCTGTTTGGTGTGGTTTTGTAGGTGATTGTTCCTGTCTCTGTGTTTGAACCAGATAGGACTGTTTTGGGTTTTCACGTTTCTTGTTTTTGTTTGTTCATGTGAAGTGCTTTATTAAACATGAATCAAAATAACCACGCTGCGCTTTGGTCCGCCTCTCCTTCAAGTCAAGAAAACCGTTACACAATGATTCAAATTTTTTGGGGGGACTTCTTCTCCGCTCGTGTCTGTACAGTTTATGACCGTTGCAATAAATAATACAAAAGTCCACCTTTTTAACATGTAGCATTTCACTATCCTTCGGTTGATGAGAAACCTTCACTAGTGGTGGTGGCTCCGAATACCATAGTTTCTTCCCCGACACTCGTTCCTTCCAATCTTGCCACCTTGTTCTCCTCCACCCTAACAGGGCACTCCAGGAATCCGGGCGCATTTTCACCTCCACAGTTGCAGCATTTCACTTCATCTGGCATATGATACTCTTCCCTTCTGCACACACTTGACCACATGACCATGTCTTTTACATTGATGACACTGAAAGGGGCTTGTGCACAAAACCTCTTACAGGGCATTTCATGACTCCTATCCTTCTACGAGAAGGGAGAGACTGATCAAAAACAGTAGCATGGTTGAAGTGAATTTATTTCAGTGGAGGCTGCCTCATAATAATGGCTGGAATTACGTGGGTAGAATGGCATCCAACACGTTATTGATTACCATTCCACTAATTCCCCTCCAGCCATTACCACCAGCCCGCCTCCCCAATTAAGGTGCCACCAACGTCCTGTGATTTATTCTCTCCATCCACCGTACAGGTCAGTCGACGGGCACCAACCACTCCATCGATGTCTTCAGTAATGTCCTCTGCCTTGTATTTCAGAGAGCATCCTGACCGGTTGCATCACCGCCTGGTATGGCAACTGTTTGGCATCTGACTGTAAGTCGCTACAGAGGGTAGTGCATACGGCCCAGGAGACCACTGGGGCCAAGCTTCCTGCCATCTAGGACTTCTATACCAGGCAGTGTCAGAGAAAGGCCCCCAAAAATATCAAAGACTCCAGTCACCCAAGTCATAGACTGTTCTCTCTGCTACCGCACGGCAAGCGGTACTAGAGCACCAAGTCAAGGACCAAAAAGCTTCTTCCCCCAAGCCATAAGACTGCTGAACAACTAATTGAATGCTACGCGCTGCTTATTATCTATGTACCCCCGCACATTGACTTGGTACCGGTACCCTTTATATAGCCTTGTTATTGTTATGTACATTTCTTGTGTTACCTTTTGATTAATTAGATTTTTAAAAACTTTTTAGTTTATTTAGTAAATATTTTATTAACTCTATTTCTTGAACTGCATTGTTGGTTAATGGCTTGTAAGTAAGCGTTTAAAGGTAAGGTTGTATTCGGCACATGTGACAAATACAATTTGATTTGATTTGACTTCACTTGCTGCACTTTCAGATTCAAGAGCAGTCACCATTTTCTCCTCTCCACTTCCAAAGCTTTAAATGTTTTTAACATTTAAAAAAATATCTAATTTAATTTTTAATGGAATTTGATTCATAATGCAAAAATCAACTTACATTGCTACATCAAACATGTCTAACAAACCATATACAGGTATTAAGAATACTCAAACATACAAAAAATATCAATAAAATAATACAAAAAATATGCAATTTAAGTGCAAATATATTCACTCTGAAAAGATCTTATTATAATGATTCATGAAGATGTTATTGTTGTTGTTATTCACTAGGGTTAGTGTTTTAATAAGATCATTACATTTAATCAGATAAATGTGTAATTTTGGTATAGAATTTCGAAATTTTTGTTTGTGTATAAAGTATTTGGCAACAAGAATAGAAAAAATTAACAATCATTTCAATGGTTTTGTTATCATTGCAATAGTAACATATATCTTTCATGTCAAAAAGATAGGCAGTGTTCATAATGGTAAATAACAAATTTACATTCCAAGAACAAGTGAGACAGATTCTCACCTTCTTTGTCACAGAAAACGCAGATATCATCAATAGCCACAAATTTGGAAATCATAGAATTACATGGATATATCTTATGTAAAATTTTGAAGTGCACTTCATTAACTTTGTTTGGTGTACAGTATTTGTCAGGCCTTAACCATGCATTTCTCCAGACAATGTCAGGAATAAGCATGTTCCAGAAAAACTTTCCTCTCGGTGTAAGTTGGGAGTTGTGAATGAAGAATTTTGTCTTATATATTTATTACAACAATATTTCTCAAGTAAGCCCACGCCTTCCAATCTGAGTTCTGGATAAACTTTGTGATTATTCACAAAATGAAGATGAGTTAGACCACTGGGAACGGCTGGGAACGGCTTTGATCACAGAAATAAACTCTCTGAAAGGTATTGGAAACTATTTCAATGTCATAAATTGTTCATATGTGAGAATATTACCCTTGTTGTCGAAAATATCAAACACAAAGTCAATATTCCTCTCATGCCAGCTGGGGTAGAACAATGACTTATTCCTTACAGTTATGTCTGAATTATTCCACAAAAAGAGCTTTATGTGGGGGAAAATTGTGCAGGAAACATATTTTCCAGGCCATTAAAGCTTGTTGGTGAAACCTAGCCAATTTAGCAGGTAATCTTTCAGGAATATAATTACATTTCAGTAAAAATTGAAGACCTCCCAATTTATTAAACAGATTATTTGGAATGAAATACCATATTGAATCAGTATTGATCAAACATTTTCTCAACCAGTTTATCTTGAAAGTGTTAATTATGTCAACAACATCCAACACTTCTAGACCGCCTTCAGCTCTTTTGTTAGAAAGGACATATTTGTTTAGTTTGTGAGACTTATTTTTCCAGATGAAGTCAAGAAAGGTCTTATTGATCTCTTTTACAAGTAGCTGGATTTACACATAAAGATAATGAGGGGGTACACAAAACGACAGTCCCTCTGCCCTGGACAGAAGTACTCTCCCAAGTATAGAAAGATCTCTTTGTAGCCAATTATTAAATATATTTTTAGTTCTCTTAATTTTAGGAGAGAAATTCAAATGTTGTCTGACTAAGTGTTTTTTTGACAGATGTATTCCTCAATATTTAACACAGTCCTTTACAGGAATATTTTCTATTTCTTTATCATCAGAGTCAAATAAACATAAGATTTCACATTTAGAAACATTCAGCATTAATCCTGATGCAATAGAAAATGCAGTTACAGCATTAAGGGCGACCTGGTCCTTGTCTCTTAAGAAAAGACTAGTATCATCAGCCAGTTGACAGATGTGGTTTTCTTTGTTAAAAGTGGTTAAGCCATACACATGTGCATTATTCAGAATATCTAAAGATAGAAGTTCCACAACCAAAATGAATAAAAATGGCAGAATTGGGAATCCCTGTCGTACACTTCTGTTGATACTGAATATTTTGTATTAAGGTTTAGAAGCACATAACTATTTATATCTTTGTAAAATATGCAAATTACTTTAATAAAATGTTCACCAAATCCAAAAAGTTTAAGATACCTAAAGAGAAATTCATGTTCAATTGTGTCAAAGGCTTTACAGAAGTCCAGAAATAGGACGACCACATCTGAGTCAATTGCATCTGAATAATCTATAAGGTCCAAGACTAAACGAATGTTAGAGCTTATGTGACAGCCCTTCATAAATCCTGTCTGAGTCTCATTTATAATGGTATCTATTCCTTTCTTTAATATGTTGGCATAAACCAGAGCAATCAATTTGTAATCAACATTTAATAAAGTAATTGGTCTCCAATTGTCAATGAGAGAAGGGTCTTTATCGGGCTTCGGAATCAGTGAAATAAGGCCCTGTTTCATAGTGGAGACCATTTCCCCATTTTTAATGCAATCTTGAAACATATTGAAAATCGGGTCTTCTAGTAACTCCCAAAACTGTCTATCGAATTCAACTGACAGGCCATCAGGGCCAGGTGATTTCATCTGACAGGCCATCAGGGCCAGGTGATTTCATCTGACAGGCCATCTGGGCCAGGTGATTTCATCTGACAGGCCATCAGGGCCAGGTGATTTCATCTGACAGGCCATCTGGGCCAGGTGATTTCATCTGACAGGCCATCAGGGCCAGGTGATTTCATCTGACAGGCCATCAGGGCCAGGTGATTTCATCTGACAGGCCATCAGGGCCAGGTGATTTCATCTGACAGGCCATCAGGGCCAGGTGATTTCATCTGACAGGCCATCAGGGCCAGGTGATTTCATCTGACAGGCCATCAGGACCAGGTGATTTCATCTGACAGGCCATCAGGACCAGGTGATTTCATCTGACAGGCCATCAGGGCCAGGTGATTTCCCTTTTTTTCATTGAATTCAGAGCCTCTCTAATTTCTTCAATTGACACAGGTGAATCGCAAACTGAGTGGAAATCATTCTCAATTACAGGGACATAATTCTGAATGTGGCAAATGTAGCTTTCACAACCATCTTCCTGAAATTGAGAGCTGTCTGTAAGGGTTTGTGAAAGAGAGGCGGACCAAAATGCAGCGTGATGGTTATTCATGTTTTTAATAAAGACGACTATACATGAGCAGACTATACAAAACAAGAAAAGTGAAAACCTAACCAGTCCTATCTGGTGCAAACACAGCGACAGGACCAATCACCCACAAAACCCAACACAAAACAGGCTACCTAAATATGGTTCCCAATCAGAGACAATGACTAACACCTGCCTCTGATTGAGAACCATATCAGGCCAAACATAGAAATAGACAAATCAGACACACAACATAGAATGCCCACCCAGCTCACGTCCTGACCAACACTAAACCAAGGAAAACACATACGAACGATGGACAGAACGTGACACTGTCAAGGTTTTCATAAAAGGAATTGACAAATGATGATATTGTCTGTGGGATCTTTGCATAAAACCTCGTTAATTTGGAGTGCAGTTATAGATTTTCTTTTGTAGTTTCTCTTTTCAAGTGATAAAAAGTAACTAGTGTTTCTTTCCCCCTCTTCAATCCATTTTGCTCTTGACCTTACAAAGGCGCCCTTTACCAGATCCGTGTAAATCTGTTCTAATTCTAGTTGTAAAGACCTGAACACAGACTCCTCTTCTTCAAACAGATTATAGTTCTTTAGAAAACTGTCAAGATTGCTCATCATCTCCTTTTCTCTAAGGGTCTTTAATCGCATCAGCTCTTTGGAGCGTTTAATGGCTACCACTCGGACTTTATATTTGAAAAATTCCCATCTACTTCCATGACCCATGTCTTTTCTTGCAAAAATACATTTAACTAATGATTTGATGTTCTCAATGAGATCAGTATCTTTAAGAAGTGTGTTGTTTCATTTCCAATATCCTCGAGTACCTTTTGATTTTTTAGTAGCTTGTAAATTCAGGGAAATCAAGTGATGATCAGAAAAGCGAGCCAACTGATGATCAACATCTATAACAAATTGTAACAAAAAAGGGGGAATTAGGAATAAATCTATTCTAGATTTATGTGACATAGTTTTGTTGGTACAGATATAACCCTTAGCATCCGGATTGAAATAACGCCAGGCATCCTCAACACAGAGATCCATGCATAATGTAATAATAATGTTACTATTTTGAGGGTTTTGACTCGTTCTAGGGAGAAAACGATCAGCAGATGCATCAGGTGTTTCATTCAAATCCCTTGAAATAATTAGAAAGGCCTCTGAGTATTTGTTGCGTAAATCCTGTACTTTCCTGGTAAATTGGGTAAAAAGGGTCTTATTAGGAGCATGTGAGTTATGTCCGTATACATTACAGATGATGAAAATAGCATTGTCAAGTTTAACAGTTACTATGACCCATCTGCCGTCTTGTGAAGATGTGGATTCTAGAATGTCACCTTCAAACTTGTGAATAAGTGTCAAAACACCAGCAGAATGATTTGACCCATGACTGAAATAGGCCAAATCTCCCCAATGTGCTTTCCAAAATTTCAAATCACTTTCACCCGAATGAGTTTCCTGAAGAAGGACAAAATCTGAGTCACTGCGTTTACAGTATAGAAATAAAGCTTTCCTTTTTTGTAGGATTTCTCAAACCCCTAGCATTCAGACTAACGATATTGAGTGAATTGAACACGAACTCCTGCATTAAAAAAGAAAGAACACAAATTAGATAACAAGTATTAATGTGAACAATAAAACAAACAGTGAACCTTGAGAGGATTAATCCGACGGAAAACTACGCTCAGCTGAGGCAGCGATGGTTAACAGAATAACACATCTATTTACTTCCTTTTCTTTGGCAAGTGTTCATCAGTTGTAGTTCGAACGGTATGTTTATTCGTGGCATTACATTAACTGTACTCATGGTAGTACTCACTGTTCCAATTTGGTTACCCAGTAATCATTCTTCCTTCGATAAACGCGTGTGGGCCCTTGAACCCCGCCTTCTTTCCCTCTTGTCGCGCCTTCTGTATAAGCGGCCACAGTTTCTCTCCGGCAGCCTGATCCTGCGGTATAAGAGCTTCTTTGATGCCGAGCTTCTTCTCGTCCAGAAACGTGTTCCCCTAGGCCATTTTCCATATGATGTCCCTGTAATGGTGCACAGTTAAGCGCATGATGATATTGCGAGGGGGTCCATCAGATCTTCGTTTCGCCGTCGATGTACCACATCAATCATGTCTCTTAGGCTGTCTTTGATGCACGGAGCCACTTTTCCCGGGATATTAATGACTACCTCTCTAATATCCTCTCCCTCTACCTCTTTTACACCTTGGATTTTCAGATTCCACCTGCGAGAGAGTTCCTTTGAAGTGCAGCTACATTCTCACACAGCTCATTATTTTTGGATTGCATTTTCTTCAACTCATTCTCTTAGGGACGTTATCTTTTCCTTGTTATCTTTTCCTTGTTCTCGCTCGCAGTTTTGTGTAGTTGATTGACAGTTTATGACAGATTATCGATCTTCTTTGATGTTTCTTCTGTAGCCCGCTCTATGATGGACACGTTGGAGCGCGTGGCGTCTTGTTGTTTCGTTGTGCCATTCAGCCCCATAGAGCCCAACAGTGGAGGTGTCCATAAAACCTAGCGGTCAAGAAGGGAAAAGGTTCCAATCGTTTTCCACAAATCCTTTTTTCCCACAGTGGATTTTTAGAAACACTTAAAATAAGGGCTGTGTTTCGTGTAGGTTTACCCTGGCGTGACATTTTGATAGCCATGTAAGTCTCTCTCAGACATGTGACAAGCTGTGACAGTGATATTCAATGTTGAAGAAATGTTCATTTCATCACAGAAACAGATACATTAATTACAATACATGACTGAGTGACTAAGGCAACCACTTTCATTTAAAAAAAAATGGTTGAATAAAATGTAGTTTAAATGACTTATCCACATACCAGTAAATCATCAACCTATAGTCCTTTACAAATAATTGTACTTTTTTTACAAGCATGATTTGCGTTTAAAAAACGTATTTGTGTAGGCCCACTTGATCTGGAGCCAAGGCTGCTCAATACCCTTCCTGGTCTCCTTCCCAATGAGGAGGATGGGTTTTATAACCAAGTTTATGCAGCTCCTGCACGTGAAACAACAATGTTAACACACTACATTTCTGACCTTTACAGAAAATTCAAAAGTCAACCAGTGTTTGGATGAATTGCCTCTAGAACAGTATTCTCCAACTGTAGGGCTACACAATCACCCATCGGTCCTATGATGACAAAGTTAATTTAATGCTGTCCATCCGCCATTTGTTAAATTAAATAATTGAAGCCCCCCCCGTCCATGAGTTCTGCTAGTCCATGAGGTCCCCTAGTCCCGACGTGACGATGCTATCCCCTTGCCTGTTAGACCTACCTCCTCTCTGCTTTCTTCGTGTCAAAGTAGAAGTCCTGCGTGTGCGGAGGCATATATGCACAAACAAACGATAACTTGTGGGGCACATTTATTTTCACATGAGAAAAGCAAAGGAACTGGGTCTAGGCAGGTAGCCAAGTGGTTAAGCGCGTTGGGCTAGTAACCGAAATGTTGCTGGTTCGAAATCCTGAGCCAACTGTGTCTAACATCTCTTGAGCAAGGCACCTAACCCTAAGTGGTCCTGTACATTTGACAAATTATTAAAATGTCTAAAACAGACCTTTGTTTGAATGTTTAATCATTTGTTATTTAGGATATTTTATATAAATTCACTAAGGTATAAGGACCAACCCTCTCCTGAACGGTCACCTTGCCGCTGTTGAGAGGCTTGCGTACTGCAGTGACCATAAAACGACCAATGCGTCAATTCGAAACAGAAAGTTTAGACAGCCTGTCAGTGTAAACTTGAAATCAGATTCACTCTAACCTTCCACACTGTAACAACCTGAAGCATTTGTGCGGTAAGATATTAACGTTTTCCGTGTCTCTAGCCTAGCTTCTCTTTATATTATTTAAAGTTGATTAATTGTTGACCATATTGCTTTACAAGTGTGCGTTTACCGATTAAAAAAAGAGCCGGCCAATTGGCTCCATGATTTGCATACTGCTATTATTGATTTTTGAGCTCAAATTTAATGCAGATGAGTTACAAAATAATGATCTAAAGAGGGTGAATCCTCACTGCAAAAACAACAAATAAAGGGGAGAGCGTGTGAATCGGGTCCAATGCTCATGTTTGCTGTGTGTTAAAAAAACCCGTAATATTCCATATTTGGCCAGGTAACATTTTTCTGAACGCGCATTTCACGATCTGAAAAAATGATAGTTTTCATTTGAGCTTTACGTTGAAGATTAGCATTTTCTTTCATGGTTCTATGTACATTTTTAAACATTTTGAGAGAAGAACCGTTTGGGAACCCAATGAGCCTTCTCTTTTAAGTGAACAGAGCCAAATGAGCCGGCACCCCGAAAAGACTCAGAATGCCCATTAGAGTACAGACTTCAATTCAACGTCAATGTTGGTTCAACATCATTTCATTTAAATGACGTGGAAACAACGTTGTTTCAACCAGTGTGTGCCCACTGCCAGTGGGTGTCTATTTGCATCGCAAAACTATGTATATTTGCCCAGTGAAAGGTCTGAGTGCTGAATTTCCAAGCAGGTTATGTTTAATTTTGTTTATCAAACATTTTGGAGCTTTCTCTACATGTATACTATATGGAAGTGTTTGTTTGTTTGTTTTTGGCTTCAAACCACAATCAAGTTAAGTGCTAAGTTCATGGGCTAAATTGTACTGGCAGAACTTCCTTCTCATTTACTTCCCCTAAAGTGAAGTGTAATGGGATTCTACGACAACTAGTGTACTAAATAACAAATTGAAGAGGGGGGTATTGCACATTTGTCCCTTGATTATTGCATACATTTTTGCATCTGTAGGCCTATTTCATGCATCTTTCAATTAAAGGTCCCTCCAGAATCCCTCACTAGGGAGCCCAAAAAAATGCCCTTATTCTCCCATTGCAGCTGTTTAGTCCTTTGGGCATTGTTCGGCTGCATTGGCTCTAGAAACACTGAGGATTTTATGGGGGAGAATAACTCCAACAGCTTTAGTGGCCACTTGAATGAATTTAACAGTACTGTCATCTCCCACACACTTGTTTCCTTAATAATAGAATGTGTTTCCTTCAGTGAGTGTTATGCTCTTTTGTCTATTTGTATAATTTTCACATTTTGTTGCATTTCTCGGATAAAGAAATAGTTGAAACAGACATGTTGACAGTCCAGATGGGAGGTGACCAGTAGATAGCTAAATAGGGGACAGTGGACGGTGTTGCTTATGTTAGGCCTTCATTCACAATGTACTAAGTTAAGACCTATTCAACACTTTACTTTTAGTCAAATTGGATTTGTTCCTGTTAGCCACTGTTTTATTTTTTATTTTCGGAGAACAGTCCAGAGGCACTTTGTGAGTGACAGGCAGTCTATAGACTTACCTCTGATGGATTCTGGGTTCTAACTCCTGAACTTGGGATAGGGTTAATTATCAGGTATCCTATTGAAATATTGAGGCTTAGGTTTAGAGGGTCGACACCAGAAGTGAATGGTTATCTGTAGGAGGGAGGTGTATGGTGGGTGCAATGAAGCTGGGAATGTACTGAGTGTAGAGAAAACAATCATATGTGGCAGACATTAATAAGGGGGGAGAGTCGTGGATTAGTGATGAAGGGGGTCGAGTTCAGTTACTCTGAGAATTCAAACCGAACACCTCATACTGCTGTGACAAGTCATTGTACATTTCTCTCTTCCCACTCAGGAATTCAAAGATGACCTTAGCTACCACCTTCCTGTTTTTTGCGATCCATTTAGCCTGTATCAGAGCTGGAAATTCCTCTGAGAGTAAGTTGTGCCATGAATGCCATAATAATGGTTATAGAATGTTATATACAAAAATGTATTTATTATTTTCAGCTGATTGTTTACTAAAAGTTCGATAAGATTGGTCACATTATGATAAAACTGATTACTATACCAGTAATTCTGTCTTGTATTATTGTCAATTTGTCTCTGTCATGATATTTTACTCACAGAATTTATCAAACTGGAGTGTAATGAAGAATACCATGGGATTTATGGTCAGCAGTCATTGCTGCAGTGTAATGTCAAAGCTGTTGAGAACGTGACCATCGTGATTGTGACCTGGAAGAGGGTGGAAGCTGACACTCTTTTGTTGGAATACAATCAAGAGGAATTTCACCCAACCCCTGGATTTAAATTTGCTGAGCCATCCTGGAACAAGGATAATATGAATGTGTCCTTGTTGTTGACAAAGACCAAGATGGCCGACAAGGGGGTGTATGAATGCATGGTGACCACAGACCGTGGTGATGATACAGCTACAACCAGCCTCAGTGTCACACGTGAGTCCTGTACTGTCTACAGTTCAACCAAGTGTGATTATAAAAAGATAAGCACCTTTCAGCACAGGTTCATGAAAGGAGAAAACTAAACAGATTTTCAGCCTCTCTTGGAGGTCAATATAAGAATAGAATACAACAGCTTTTTAAATGTGTCTCAGCTCATGGCCTTCATCAGGATGTTACGATGCCGATATGCCGAAATGTGTTGAAATTAAGTTCTATTCAACTTCCGTTGTTGTCACACACGCGCACGCGCACACACGCGCACGCGCACGCGCACACACACACACACACACACACACACACACACACACACACACACACACACACACACACACACACACACACACACACACACACACACACACACACACACACACACACACACACACACACACACACACACACACACACACACACACACACACACACATACTGTTATGATACAAAGTTGTTGTTTGGAAAGGATGTCTGTTCTGGAATATGTTCAGGGGGAGTTCAGATCTATTTTTGTGTGTGTGTGTGATTGGACAGTACAGCACGGCAGGAGCCAGACATACTTTCTGTTTCAGAATGACAGTGCTCAAATGGCACAGAGTAGTACCAGTGGGAATGTCCACAACTAGCCTCCATAATGTCATTCTACCCAGGACATGCAACCAGTGTTTACACAATAGGCCTTGTGTACACAGACTACATTAGAACGTGTGTTAGAGACAAAAGAAATGTCTTTCCAGTTCATTAGAAATCACTCCTCCAGTAATCTCATTCCAAGTTGTAACCCTCGGATGGACGTTGAAAAGGTGCAAAGTCTGTTTTAACGATGTTTACCCACTGACGTTGTATAACTACTGGTGTCGCAAATATCACCCACATGTATGATAGAATTCTCTCTCTCTTCCAGCTAAGTACAAGACTCCAACCATGAGCTCCATCCCTGAGACCAACATCAAAGAGAACACAGATGTGACCATTTTCTGCAACTCTACAGGCGGGCAACAGACAGGGTTGATCTGGTGGTTTGACCAGGATGGCTACAATTGGACGCACAGGGCTGAACTGGTGGCCAAAGAGACTGACGATGGACTGTTCAGCCTCTCCAGTCAATTCACAGTGCAGAAGGCTACATCCAGTTACTCAAACTACACGTGCAAAGTGCTCAATAGCAATGGTGCCGAGGAGGGGGTGGCATCATTTGTGATCCAGTTAGCTCCGCGAGTCTCAGGTACGTGCTGCCATGGCTGCTACCTATGGGCATGAATATGTTGGTGATGTCACCCTTTGCAAAAGCCGAGTCAAGTCCAAAACATGCCAGTCTCTCGTATTCCCTCGTCCTGACCCTGATAATTGTAGGACATTTCAGCCTCAATCTAGTCTACATTTATTAGTATAGGCCTTTTTTACGACGTCTTTATCATGTGCGAGCACAATAAAAGTCAGCCTGATAATGAGAGAACAACATGACACTGAGGAGTGGAGTAGGTCAGGCCGGAAAATGCTCCTCAATCTGACTGAACATCTTCCTTGAAACTGGAAAAAGGAAAATGCTTGTGTTGGTTTGGGGAAGAAACAACAGATAACAATAGTAATGGCATATTTTTGTAGGCACTAACTCCCCCAATGGTTTGTTGGACAAAGCCTATGGGGAAAATGAGTTTCTCTAGGGTTTTTGGATAAAGGCCAAAAATAAGGTCTGTGGTAAACATAGGCTTAGGAGATTTTAAACGTTTAGTTCTACGAGATAAATCTTCATCAGTTAACATAACTTTTTGTGAATTTTGAAGCCTTTATGTCATTTAATAAAGCACATAAAGGCCTCATAATTCATAAAGGTCATGTTAACCTGACTGATATTATCTCATAGAACAAAATGTATAAGATCTCCTAAACCTGTGTTAACCTCAGACCTTATTTTCGGCGTTTATCTCAAAACCGTATTTTTCCCCCATGAATTTTCGCCATAGGAACGAACCACGAATAACTACTTTGCGGGTTTTAGGATTACAAGCCGGCAAGCTCTATTCGTGCGTGTTTCAAGAGGAATCCAGAAGCTCTTCGATGTTTGCTTAACCCAGTCTACTTGTCATCTGATGAGCCTATAGGAAATGACTAGGTTGATCTGATCCAATAGGTCTATAGAGAGGGAAGTAATGATAGTGGAGTTGTAACTACCTGCGCCAGTTGCAAATTAGAGCTCATAGTCTCCAATCTGTCTCTAATGCTCCCTCTTGTCACGATTCAGTGCAGTCATCATAATACCTTCTTACCAGAACATTCTGTCTCTGCAGTTGTGTTTCTCATCTCTGGCAGCCATTTTGAATATTCTTTCTGCTCTGCGGTCCTCCAGCTGTTGTTTTTTAGCCTGGCTGGGGATTTTTCAAGACAAAGGATCCATCTAATGCCAAAACTAATTGTTCTTAGCAATGAGAAGTAAAGTAGACATTTCCTGCTGTCAATGACCAAAAGTGCCCTCTTTGGCCTCATGGGTGAAATGATTATGAATATTTTTCAGAATTTCAAAAGCAATAAAGATTTTTTTTTAAATATATTTTTAACATATCCGGTGTTTCTATGTCAAAAGGTTTTGTTGAATTTCAGTCTTCAAGATTTGTTTTAGACTAACAATCTCTCTGTGTGACCTTGATTTAGCCCACTGCAGTAAAAGGTTATTAAGATGCATGCAGATTTGAACAGAGCTCAAGTCTGTGTGTGTGAAACGCCCTGACACTGACTTTGACCCAAGCACAACTAACCTTTTTCTCTTGACTTCATATGAATTGCCTATTTATTTTGTAACTCCCAATTTCATGTCCATTTTGTATGTCCAGAAATAAACGCTGACCATTTGGATTCTGATTCCACCACCCACTGGCTAGCCCCGGTTGTAGTCATAGGATCTCTGGTCATTGGACTCCTTGCTGCGCTGCTGATATTTAAGAGGCGCTCCGCCCAACGTAAGTACATGAATTGTCATACATACTCATACAGTAGAGACTGTCGTCTGTGTATAACTCCGTTAACAAATATCATTACATGGAGCTTTGATCATGTATCTGATCATGTATATGTTTTTCATGCTAGCTTAGTGCTAGATGAACCTGTTTATTTATTTCACCTTTATTTAACCAGGTAGGCTAGTCGAGAACAAGTTCTCATTTACAACTGTGACCTGGCCAAGATAAAGCGTAGCAATTAGACACATACAACAACACAGAGTTACACATGGAATCAACGAAACATAGTCAATAATACAGTGGTCCTGCCTCTGCCAAGCCTACATGCTCTGGCAGCCATCCAGTTTTGTCTTTGCAGGGGGTATTACACAACCTGTAATGTTATCTGGTAACTCAGCCAATCATTTAGAGTAGTCAAATCAGTGGCATGTTATTAACCACGAATAGCAGTATAGTTAATACTTAATCCAATCCATATTACTATTATAATATACACTGAGTATACCTGACATTAGGAACACCTTCTTCTTATTAAGTTGCAAACCCCTTTTGCCCTCAGGACATCCTCAATTTGTCAGGGGATGAACTCTACAAGGTGTCGATAGCATTATACAGGGATGCTGGCCCATGTAGACTCCAATGCTTCCCACAGTTGTGTCAAATTGGCTGGTTGTCCTTCGGGTGGGGAACCGTTCTTGATACACACAGGAAACTGTTGAGCGTAGAAAAACTCAGTAGTGTTGCAGTTCTACAATTGCGCCTGGGACCTACTATCATACCCCGTTCAAAGGCACTTAAATCTTTTGTCTTGCCCATCCACCCTCTGAATGGCAGACATACACAATCCATGTCTCAATTGTATCAAGGCTTAAACCCTCCTTAAAACGTGTGTCCTCCCCTTCATCTACAACGGTTGAAGTGGATTTAACAGGTGACATCAATAAGGGATCATAGCTTTCACCTGGATTCACCTGGTCAGTCTATGTCATGGAAAGAGCAGGTGTCCGTGATGTTTTGTATACTCAGTGTATAATATTATAATAATACTATTATCTATTAATGGATTAAGCATTAAACTACACTAGTAGGCTATTTATTGTTCATCCTCCATCAGTTCCTCTTTAGTGTTGCTTCAGAGGGAGATACTTTGTTTACATTGCGCCCTTATGTCTGATATGCTGTACATATGATACCTGTCCTATAAGTACAGGGCAGGAATGGGCCTGGTTTCTTGTCCCAGTCCGTCCCGGTATCTGTCCCTGTGTAATATCTGATATGCTGTACATACAGTATCTGTCCAGGAATGGGCCTGGTTTCTTGTCCCAGTCCGTCCCTGTATCTGTCCCTGTGTAATATCTGATATGCTGTACATACAGTATCTGTCCAGGAATGGGCCTGGTTTCTTGTCCCAGTCCGTCCCTGTATTTGTCCCTGTGTAATATCTGATATGCTGTACACACAGTATCGGTCTTAGCTTTCCTATTAAACATGACTATTATGGTGATTGAATGTAGGTCAAAGGGAAGTGTTTCATCCGTCACAAGTGGATTATAAAATGGAGTCCGGGTGATTACTAATTGTTTACCAAACCAGTTAGCGACAATTTTGCATTGTTTCAATGGGGAAATCTTAACAATTGACTCTCCCCTGTACTCATTTTGTTAGTTTAGCTGCATGGCTGTAGTGAAGGGAGATTATGTATTTGGGTCATACTATTATGTAATGCTGGGTGAAATATGGGCCTATCTGCACTGTGAGGGAAGATTTGCTATCTTGACTAACTTTTCTCTTTCTGCCCGATTCTTAATTTCACTGAACTATGAAGGAGGCAATGTTCCTCTGGAGATTTAAATGTTAGATGACATTCCTCCACAACATGTCACAGATCATATTCTGACTTAGCCTTTTTCTTTTTTAGGTGACCACCAACCAGATACCAGGCATGATGGAGATGTTGAGGCAGAAGGTACTGTGTCCATGTGTTCAATCTACAAATAATATATCTATATTTATATTGTACATGTACAATGAATAGATCTGTCTAAAATACATTGTATTTTCTATTCTGCATCAAGGTTTCTTAGGGGACATTATTTTTTATTGTTGTTTACATGCTGCTTGTGCTCCTTGTAATGATTAGTGATAAGTCTCTCCTGTTTTTACTTTCTATTATTGTGTAACATTATTCTCTCTCTCTCTCTCTCTCTCTCTCTCTCTCTCTCTCTCTCTCTCTCTCTCTCTCTCTCTCTCTCTCTCTCTCTCTCTCTCTCTCTCTCTCTCTCTCTCTCTCTCTCTCACCTTCTCTGTCTGTCTATCGGTTCTCTTTTTCTTTCACTCCCTCCCTCCCTCCCTCCCTCCCTCCCTCCCTCCCTCCCTCCCTCCCTCCCTCCCTCCCTCCCTCCCTCCCTCCCTCCCTCCCTCCCTCCCTCCCTCCCTCCCTCCCTCCCTCTGTCCAGGTCTAAACAGTGACAGTCCACAGGACCAGCGTGACAGTCTCTAGTAAATGATTTGTTAACTGGCAGTCTCTGGAAGGGACTGTTTCCTTGACGATCAATAAGGGGCTTGTCACCATCACTGTCTTTTGATGGACTGTTTCCTGTTAAGTGTCCGATGACAGTCACTTTGGCACTCAGGTGATTCTGATTGAGGCATCTGTTTCTTCATAATCTACTGATGATGGCAGCCTTTAAGGTCTGTGGTTGATTACAAATGATATGTAACTGCCCTATATATCAATGTTTCTATACAGGGTTGGCATGGTGTCATAATGCTCTAGATTCTACCACTGCAGAACATTGGTATACTGTAATACCAGGTAATCTAATCAATGTACACACTGTACTACAAGGTGCATGGTTTAACATTCCACGTTTCCTATACTGTAGATTTGACCATAGTGGTTGTTATTACTGTACTGTAACACCAGACCATCTAATCACTATAACTTTACACACGGTTCTATACTAAGGTTGTGCGAACATTCAATTTGAACACAGCACTTTTCTGAAAACATGTAGTAAAACTGGTTTCCCTTCTGAAAGAGGGTTTCGCAAGACTGTACAACAACCACTCTTACAACCAAAAGCCAGCCTGTTGCTCCAACCACAGAGGATTTGTTTGTGGCCTTCCTCTTACTCCTTCCTTCTTGTCTTGCGCCATCTGCTGGTGGAAAATTCAGGTCTATATTTATATAGATACTAGCCCTTAAACACTGTGGTTGATGACTTTAACAGTCTATGTTTAAAAGCCTAACATGATTGGTTCTGTACAGCAGGGTTCCCCAACTGGCGGTCCTCGGGCCAAATTGGTTTACCCCCCCCCCCCCCCCCACCCACCCAAGTTTTCATAAATGAACTACAAAAACACTAGGAAATCAGCTCCAAGTTATTTTAATTTAAGAAGTCTGTTCCCAAGTATTGCAGAATAGAGAGACACATGATCATATAGAAATGTAAGCAAGGTTTTAAATTATTCTGTTCTAGTCAAACATGATATATTTTTGGGCTTCTTGCGTTTAATTTGCAGTCTTCACATTTTTTTGTAATTATCATACTTTTGAAGAAAACATGCCAGGCTTGACATGAACTTGTTTCTCCACTTGTCCTTCAGACAATCAGGTGACTGACAATGTTGCCGTGTTGTTTGTTTCTGCGCGTACAAAGCACTTTTCCAAAAAATATGAAGTAAACTGTTTTGGCCTCTGAAAAGACGGTTCTGGTAGATACTCTACTTTAATTCTGCTCCAATGTGTATGTGAAGAAATGCTAGGCTAAATATAAATAGTACATCACTTTTGACTAGAAGAAATTAGGGAGCCATTTTGAATTCAACCTTTGACTTGACTTCGTGTCACCTCTGGAACGTATTGTAACATTAACCCAACCTTGTTACCAACAGCCAGCCTGTTGCTTCAACAGTTCTGCCGCAGGAGTTTCTTTTGATTTGTACTTCCTTTTTTCACCTGGTGGTTGATTATGAAAAATGTGGAAAAACATTTAGAAAACGTTTTGTGGGGCAGCAATTGTCTTCTATTTACATAATGATTGTATCAGTTCCCATGATTTTTTTACTGCTGTTATGTTGCTGTTGATGGCATTGCAAATGGACTTGAGAAATCTGTTGTCGTATTGTGGCAACTTGAGGTGAACGCTGTCCACAACAAGACTACACCTCCCACAATTCCTTCCAACTCCTCGACAGTGTCCGTCCCTTCTTACTTAAGTGCACACTTGGCAGTTGTCACTGTAGATACAGATATGATGAACCTATTTCTATGCCAGTCAGCATGGACCTAGTCAGGGCTCTTCCACAGAAGGCTGGACTTTGATCTATTTGTGTTGTTGTTGATTTTGGCTCTGATCTACTATTGGTGGCTTGAGATGTTTGTGCGTCAAGTTATGATTATTTCCCAATTCAAACAAAAAACAAGACAAGTTATTTCGTAGTGTAAGAGGTCAAGATGAGAGAGGAATCCTGTCTATATATGAAGTGATTATCAAGTGATTTGTTAATATGTTTTTTTTTTAAAGACAACTTCCTGTTTTCAGCACATAGATATGCCTGCTTGAGGCCTGCTCTGCATCTAACCCCATATAACAGACTTTGTTATTGCTACATTTGGTATGTTTTTATATGTGACTTTGTTTGTTATGAATAAATCATTGAGATTAAAGCTTTTTTTACTTTGTCCAGAGATAACATGTAAATAATCTATTGTATATTATGTCCGGGTATATTTTGCACTGTAAAATTCCTGTTCAGATCCTGCACCTTGATACTGTTCATTAAATATAGGACAGTGAGAAATGTGTTTACACTGAACGTTTTGTAAATACTTTCACTTGTTGTTTTTAAATACTACCATCTTTAAACAAATAAAAAAGCATTATTCATGGGGTGGCTAATCTGCATTCTTTTATGTTCTAAGATCTAAACTGTTTTAATACGTTTTAAGGAAGGAAAAGCAGTAAACACATTGTGAGGAAAATGTATATATTTACTGCACAAAGGAAATGTTTTTTTCTTCTTCAGAATGATGTTTTATATACAGTACCTTGCAAAAGTTTCCCCCCTTTGGCGTTTTTCCTATTTTGTTACATTACAACCTGTAATATAAATGAATTTGATTTGGATTTCATGTCATTTACATACACAAAATAGTCCAAATTGGTGAAGTGAAATTTAAAAAATAACTTGTTAAAAAAAAGACGATTTTTGGGGGGAAAAGTGGTGCGTGCATACTGTATGTATTTCTCCCTTTGCTATGAAGCAACGAAATATGGTCTGGTGCAACCAATTACCTTCAGAAGTCACATAATTAATTAAATTAAGTCCACCTGTGTGCAATCTAAGCATCACATGATCTGTCACAGAATCTCAGTATATATACACCTGTTCTGAAAGGCCCCAGAGTCTGCAACACCACTAAGCAAGCGGCACCATGAAGACCAAGGAGCTCTCCAAACAGGTCAGGGACAAAGTTGTGTGGAAGTACAGATCACGGTTGGGTTATAGAAAAATATCAAATTTTGAACATCCCACAGAGCACCATTAAATCCATTATTAAAAAATTGAAAGACTATGGTACCACAACAAACCTGCCAAGAGAGGGCCGCCCACCAAAACCCACAGACCAGGCAAAGAGGGCATTCATCAGAGAGGCAACAAAGATACCAAAGACAACCCTGAAGGAGCTGCAAAGCTCCACAGTGGAGATTGGCGTATCTCTCCATAGGACCACTAAGTCATACACTCCACAGAGCTGGGCTTTAAAGAAGAGTGGCCAGAAAAAAAGCCATTGCTTAAAGAAAAAAAATAAGCAAACACGTTTGGTGTTTGTCGAAAGGCATGTGGGAGACTCCCCAAACATATGGAAGGAGGTACTCTGGTGAGATGAGAGTGGAATTGAGCTTTTGGCCCTCAAGGAAATGCAATGTCTGGCACAAACCCAACACCTCTCATCACCCCGAGAAGACCATACCCACAGTGAAGCATGGTTGTGGCAGCATCATGTTGTGGGGATGTTTTTTATCGGCAGCAACTGTGAAACTGGTCAGAATTGAAGGAATGAAGGATGGCGCTAAATTACAGGGAAATTCTTGATGGAAACCTGTTTCAGTCTTCCAGAGATTTGAGACTGGGACGAAGTTTCACCTTCCAGCAGGACAATGACCCTTAGCATACTGCTAAAGCAACACTCGAGTGGTTTAAGGGGAAACATTTAAATGTCTTGGAATGGCCTAATCAAAGCCCAGACCTCAATCCAATTGAGAATCTGTGGTATGACTTAAAGATTTCTGTACACCAGCAGGAACCCATCCAACTTGAAGGAGCTGGAGCAGATTTGCCTTGAAGAATGGTCAAAAATCCCAGTGGCCAGATGTGCCAAGCTTATAGAGACATACAGCAACAGTACTTTAGTACACAGTAGCAAAACGTAGCAAAAAAATGTACAACGGGAAACATATCGTATGTTCAGGTGGTCCCTTTCCCTCTCAGCTTTCATTTGGTCCCTTGTGAATACAACCCTGGATTGATTGAACTGAAGTTAGACATGTGACACTGAACAGAAGCAACATGTCCACTAGAGGAATTTCTCTCCTCGCATTAAAATGATGACGCAAAGCGTGAGAAGAGATATGAGTTTGACAGATAAATAACATGAACACAACATGATGTAACTTTGATATGCTTTAACATGCCTGTAGTTATGCGAATGCAACAAAGTTAACTTACAGATGGATCGGTTGTGTTTTTATAACAATGCAATCCATCTGAACTCTCCACTCACCATGTTTTATGTCCAACACACTTAACACAATAAACCATTGAAATTATAATAACATATATAGAATTTGATTCAATTAAGAATTTTAAATTAGACTGCAGTAATACATGAAGGTGTGGTTGACTGTGAGGGACTGTGATGTCAGATGTATTCTATTTCCTGTCTTTCTAAGTAGATGTCAGACAGAGACAGACAGCAGTATACAGGCAGCTGTGGTGATGATGGTGATGTCACTGCTGAAGTCTTTGCTGCTGTTTTTCTTCTCATTCAATGAATTGACCACAGCAGCAGGTAAGGCAAGCTGTTTATTCCCAGCCAATCAAGGTTGATTCTGTGTTCAATCATGTTCAATCATTAAAGTGAAGGTTCTGAGTCCTGCAAATGTTTCATTTTGTGTATCCAACATTTCTCCACATGTCAACTATACTATATGGATGTTTTTTTTCTCTCAAACCACAGCCATGTTAGCGGGGTCCTACGTCCTTTTGTCCCTTGATCATTGCCTGCATTTTTGCATCTATAGGCCTATTTCATGCATCTTTCTGTAAAATGTCCTTCCAGTAGCCCTCACAAGGGAGGAAGACATCCCTTATTCTCTCATTGCAGCTGTTTATTCCTTTGGGCATTGTTCAGCTGCATTGGCTCCAGAAGCAAGGAGGATATTGTGGGGGAGAATAACTCCAACAGCTTTAGTGGCCACTTGAATGAATTGAACAGTACTGTCATCTCCCACACATTGTTTCCTTAATAATAAAATGTGTTTCCTTCACTGTGAAAATTGACGTTTCCCTCCCTTACTAGCTCTGACTTTGCTGATTGCTACTTCACTGAGGAAACATGTATTCACAATGACTGTGATATGTGGTTGATCCATGTATCTAGACTACATTACCAAACGTTTGTGGACACCTGCTCGATAAACATCTCGTTCCAAAATCATGGGCATTAATATGGAGTTGGTCCCCACTTTGCTGCTATAACAGCATCCACTCTTCTGGGAAGGACTTGCTTCCATTCAGCCAGAAGAGCATTAGTGAGGTCAGGCACTGATTGTTATGCAGGTGAATGAGGACCCAAAAGCGACTTAGCGAAAACAGAGTCTTTATTCCAGTAAAACTCAAGACGAAAACAAAACATGAAAAAACTTAATTCCACTCGTAGTGACGAAGACAGACTGGAGACTCGACCATTGACTGCAGGTTGCCTCGGGAAGGCACCGACCGTAACAGACTAAGGCACCTGCTACACGCAGCATCTGAAGGAGACAAGACACGACAGGGCGAGACAATGACACAGCACAGCGAACATCATACAAGGATCCGACAGGACAGAAACGGATAGGGGACAGGTGTGAAAAGACTAAATGAGTGAGTAGGAGAATGAGGAACAGCTGGGAGCAGGAACGGAACGATAGAGAGAGGAGAGAGAGGGAGGGGGAGAGAGGGATAGAAAAAGGGAACGAACCTAATAAGACCAGCAGGGGAAACGAACAGAAGGGAAAGCATAATGACAAGACAATATAAGACAAAACATGACACTGATGTTGGGCGATTAGGTCTGGCTCGCAGTCGGCGTTCCAATTCATCCCAAAGGCGTTCAATGGGGTTGAGGTCAGGGCTCTGTGCAGGCCAGTCAAGTTCTTCCACACCGATCTCAACAAACCATTTCTGTATGGACCTCGCTTTGTGCACGGGGGCATTGTCATGCTGAAAGTACAGAATCGTCTAGAAGGTCATTGTATGCTGTAGCATTAAGATTTCACTCCACTGGAACTAAGAGGTCTAGTCCGAACCATGATAAACAGCCTCAGATCATTATTCCTCCTCCACCAAACTTTATAGAGTGCTCTATGCATTCAGGCAGGAAGCATTCTCCTGGCATCTGACAAACCCAGATTAGTCCGTCAGACTGCCAGATGGTGAAGCGTGATTCATCACTCCAGAGAATGCGTTTCCACTGCTCCAGAGTCCAGTGGCAGCAAGCTTCACACCGCTCCAGCTGACACTTGGCATTGCGCATAGTGATCTTAGGCTTGTGTGCGGCTGCTCGGCCATGGAAACCCATTTCATGAAGCTCCCGACGAACAGTTCTTGTGCTGACATTGCTTCCAGAGGCAGTTTGGAACTCGGTAGTGAGTGTTGCAACCGAGGACAGACGATTTTTACACGCTTCAGCACTCGCCAGTCGCAGTCTGTGAGCTTGTGCACTTAGATGTTTCCACTTCACAATAACAGCACATAACAGCACAGTTGACCGGGGCAGCTCTAGCAGGGCAGAAATTTGATGAACTGACTTGTTGGAAAGGTGGCATCCTATGACGATGCCACGTTGAAAGTCTCTGGGTTCTTCAGTAAAGGCCATTCTACTGCCAATGTTTGTCTATGGAGATTGCATAGATTTGTGTTCAATTTTATACACCTGTCATTAACGGATGTGGCTAAAATAGCCGAATCCACTAATTTGAAGGGGTGTTCACATACTTTGGTATATACATAGTGTATCTTAAGGTGAACACTTAATTCGCTTTGAATAAGAGTGTCTGACTAAAATGTCAAATGTTATGCTCTTTTGTCTATTTGTATAATGTTCACATTTGATTGTATTTGCCTGCCAAACAAATAGTTGAAACAGGCATGTTGACAATTCAGATGGGAGGTGACAAATAGATTAATAGGGGACAGTTGCCTGATGGCCTGTGTTAGGCCCTCATTCACTATGCACTTACACTGAACAAAAAACATAAACGCAACATGTAAAGTGTTGGCCCCATGTCTCATGAGCTGAAATAAAAGATCCCAGAAAAATGTTGTGAACAAATTTGTTTACATCCCTGTTAGTGAGCATTTCTCCTTTGCCAAGATAATCCATCCACCTGAGAGGTGTGGCATATCAAGAAGATGATTAAACAGCATGCTCATCACACAGGTGCACCTTGTGCTGGGGACAATAAAAGGCCACTCTAAAATGTGCAGTGTTGTCACACCACACAATGCCACAGATGTCTCCAGTTTTGAGGGAGGGTGCAGTTGGCGTGCTGCCGGCAGGGAAGTCCACCAGAGCTGTTGTTAGAGAATGTCATGTATATTTCTCTACCATAAGCCACCTCCAATGTCCTTTTAGGGAATTTGTCAGTAAGTCCAACCGGCCTCACAACTGCAGACAAGTGTATTGCGTCGTTTGGGCAAGCGGTTTTCTGAGTCAAAGTTGTGAACAGAGTTTCCAATGGTGGCGGTGGGGGTTATGGTATGGGCAGTCATAGGCTGTGGACAATGAACACAATTGCATTTTATCGATGGCAATTTGAATGCACAGAATTACTGGGAGGCCCTTTTATTTTGAAAGGTGTCTTTGACCAACAGATGCATCTGTATTCCCAGTCATGTGATATCCATAGATTATGGCCTAATGAATTGATTTCAATTGACTTATTTCGTCACGTGAACTGTAACTCGATAAAAATCGTAGAAATTGTTGCACTGTCATGTTTTGTCTTAGATTGTCTTGTCATTATGCTTTCCCTTCTGTTCGTTTCCCCCTGCTGGTCTTATTAGGTTCGTTCCCTTTTTCTATCCCTCTCTCTCCCCCTCCCTCTCTCTCCTCTCTCTATCGTTCCGTTCCTGCTCCCAGCTGTTCCTATTCCCCTAATCATCATTTAGTCTTCCCACACCTGTTCCTTATCTTTTCCCCTGATTAGAGTCCCTATTTCTTCCCTTGTTTTCCGTTCCTGTCCTGTCGGATCCTTGTCTATTGTTCACCGTGCTGTGTCTATGTATTGCCCTGTCGTGTCGTGTTTCCCTCAGATGCTGCGTGGTGAGCAGGTGTCTGAGTCTGCTACGTTCAAGTGCCTTCCCGAGGCAACCTGCAGTTCTTGATCAAGTCTCCAGTCTGTTCTCGTCATTACGAGTAGTATTATGCCTTTTGTTTGTAAAGTAACTTTACTGGATTAAAAACTCTGTTTTCGCCAAGTCGCTTTTGGGTCCTCATTCACCTGCATAACAGAAGGATCCGACCAAGGAATGGACCCAGCGACTACAGATGCTCGTAACACTGCCGTCGAGATCCAAGGAGTCATGCTCGGCAGACACGAGCAGGAATTGTCTGCTGCTCGCCATGCCGTGGAGAACCTGGCCGCTCAGGTTTCCGACCTCTCTGGACAGTTCCAGAGTCTTCGTCTCGTGCCACCTGTTACTTCCTGGCCTGCCGAGCCTCCGGAACCTAGGGTTAATAACCCACCTTGCTACTCCGGGCAGCCCACGGAGTGCCGCTCCTTTCTCACCCAGTGTGATATTGTGTTCTCTCTCCAACCCAACACATACTCTAGCGAGAGAGCTCGGGTTGCTTACGTCATTTCACTCCTTACTGGCCGGGCTCGAGAGTGGGGCACAGCTATCTGGGAGGCAAGGGCTGATTGTTCTAACAATTACCAGAACTTTAAAGAGGAGATGATTCGGGTTTTTGACCGTTCAGTTTTTGGTAGGGAGGCTTCTAGGGCCCTGGCTTCCCTATGCCAAGGTGATCGATCCATAACGGATTACTCTATAGAGTTTCGCACTCTTGCTGCCTCTAGTGACTGGAACGAGCCGGCGCTGCTCGCTCGTTTTCTGGAGGGACTCACGCAGTGGTCAAAGATGAGATTCTCTCTCGGGAGGTTCCTTCCAGTGTGGACTCTTTGATTGCTCTCGCCATCCGCATAGAACGACGGGTAGACCTTCGTCACCAAGCTCGTGGAAGAGAGCTCGCGTCAACGGTGTTTCCCTGCTCCGCATCGCAACCATCTCCCTCCTCTGGCTCAGAGACTGAGCCCATGCAGCTGGGAGGTATTCGCATCTCGACCAAGGAGAGGGAACGGAGGATCACCAACCGCCTGTGCCTCTATTGCGGATTTGATGGACATTTTGTCAATTCATGTCCAGTAAAAGGCCAGAGCTCATCAGTAAGCGGAGGGCTACTGGTGAGCGCTACTACTCAGGTCTCTTCATCTAGATCCTGTACTACTATGTCGGTCCATCTACGCTGGACCGGTTCGGGTGCTACATGCAGTGCCTTGATTGACTCTGGGGCTGAGGGTTGTTTCATGGACGAAGCATGGGCTCGGAAACATGACATTCCTTTCAGACAGTTAGACAAGCCTACGCCCATGTTTGCCTTAGATGGTAGTCATCTTCCCAGTATCAGATTTGAGACACTACCTTTAACTCTCACAGTATCTGGTAACCACAGTGAGACTATTTCTTTTTTGATTTTTCGTTCACCTTTTACACCTGTTGTTTTGGGTCATCCCTGGCTAGTATGTCATAATCCTTCTATTAATTGGTCTAGTAATTCTATCCTATCCTGGAACGTTTCTTGTCATGTGAAGTGTTTAATGTCTGCCATCCCTCCCATTTCTTCTGTCCCCACTTCTCAGGAGGAACCTGGCGATTTGACAGGAGTGCCGGAGGAATATCATGATCTGCGCACGGTCTTCAGTCGGTCCCGAGCCAACTCCCTTCCTCCTCACCGGTCGTATGATTGTAGTATTGATCTCCTTCCGGGGACCACTCCTCCTCGGGGTAGACTATACTCTCTGTCGGCTCCCGAACGTAAGGCTCTCGAGGATTATTTATCTGTGTCTCTTGACGCCGGTACCATAGTGCCTTCTTCCTCTCCGGCCGGGGCGGGGTTCTTTTTGTTAAGAAGAAGGACGGTACTCTGCGCCCTGCGTGGATTATCGAGGGCTGAATGACATAACGGTTAAGAATCGTTATCCGCTTCCCCTTATGTCATCAGCCTTCGAGATTCTGCAGGGAGCCAGGTGCTTTACTAAGTTGGACCTTCGTAACGCTTACCATCTCGTGCGCATCAGAGAGGGGGACGAGTGGAAAACGGCGTTTAACACTCCGTTAGGGCATTTTGAGTACCGGGTTCTGCCGTTTGGTCTCGCCAATGCGCCAGCTGTTTTTCAGGCATTAGTTAATGATGTTCTGAGAGACATGCTGAACATCTTTGTTTTTGTCTATCTTGACGATATT